>NC_062521.1:15706208-15763708 GCF_022655615.1 Tachysurus fulvidraco
AGCTCCTGTGACTGCTCACAGATGAATAAAAATAAATAAATAAATAGATAGATAAATAAATAAATAAGTAAATAAAGAGAATGAATGTCCAGGGTGACAATGGCAAAGGGAGAAAGACAGAGGAACAGAGAGAACGAGCTCTCCGTTGGATGTTTCACACAAACCAAATGAAGCTAGAACACAGAAGAGTACCTGAGTCACTTTGACATCTCCTGCAGGTGTTGGTTTCTGTAGGGTTCAAATTCAACATTTTACTCATGGGGGCAAAGCAAACGTCAACACAAACAATGCAGCATTAACAAAAAAATCAGTGTTTAGATGAGTGACTTGATGAGGTATGAACAGCCCTCGGTCACACTCAGGCAAAATTTGACCTGCCTATTTATAAACAAACAAACAAACAAACAAACAAACAAACAAACAAATAAATAAATAAATGGGCAAACATACTTAAATATTTCAGTGCATTGCAATGTGTTAAATGGCCCACTAACGAAAAAAAAAAGTATTTGCCTTGTTTAGCTGAACTATGAGTTTGATGTATTATACAGATGTGCTCAAAAGTTTGCATACCTTGATAGAATTTGCAAGATGTGTACCATTTTTTTAAAGAAATCATGTGTGAGAAGGCAAAACAACTGTATTTTATTTCTTATAGGACTTTATATGTAAGGCATAACAGAATGGCACAATCACCAAACAAAACATGACAAAAAAGTAAGTAAGAAAATAATCCCTGTTCAAATGTTTGCATTCCTTCAGTTCTTAATATGGTGCATTGCACCTTTAGCATCAATGACAGCATACAGTTGTTGTTTTTTTTTGTTTTGTTTTTTTGGAATAATGGTGCATGAGCTCCTTAATTCTCTCAGGTGGTATAGCTGCACATTCTTCTCAGCAAAATGTCTCCAGTTCCAGTACATGTTTTGGTTTTCTTGCACAAACTGCACATCTATCTCCCCAAAATGGCTCAATGATGTTGAGGCCAGGAGACGCTCCAGAACCTTCAACTTTTTCTGCTGTAGCCATTGGAGGGTAAACCTTGCTTTGTGCTTTGGATCATTGTCATGTTTGTACATCCAAGCTTGTCCCATCGCAGCATTCGTTCTGTAGAATGCAACAGTATTTTCTGATAACATGCTGCATTCATCTTGCCATCATTTTACTAACTTCCCTGTGCCACTGGAGCTCACACAGCCCCAAAACATCAGATCCACCACCATGCTTTACAGTGAGGATGGTGCACTTTTTTTCACCGTAGGCCTTATTGACTCCTCTCCAAACATAGTGTTCATGCTTGTGACTATAAAGTTCAGTTTAGGTCCCAAATGACTCTGGTCCAGAAGCCGTGAGGGTTGTCTAGGTGCTGTCTGGTGTACTGAAGATGGGCCTTTGTGTGGCATGGCCGCATTTACGGCTTTCTCCTCGACCATTTGTGTTCAAGTACCTCCTTATTCTGCTCATTCTTTGCGTCCCGAACGGATTCTTCTAGCAGTAGTGGTTGAAATCTTTCTTGGTCTACCTGACTGTGGCTTAGTATCAACAGAATCTCTTATTTTCCAGCTCTTTATCAGAGTTTGAACAGTACTGACTAGCATTTTCAACTGTTGAGATCTTTTTATATCCTTTTGCTTCTTAATAAAGTTCAACTACATTATTATGCAGGTCCATTGGCAGTTCTTTTGTCTCCCCCATGGTGCAATATCCAGCCAAGTCAGTGCATCACCTCTTGAGCTGAGACTATTAATGCACAGATGCTAATTACAATTACAATGAGGTCTTACAAAGGATTCAAACTACTATGTGATAATTAATGACTTCATGTGACCACAATCCTTAAATAAGAATTGTTTTGCATTATCAGTCATATTTTCTAAATGAATGGCAATGTTTTACAATTTCTTTCAGCGTTTGCAAACTTTTGAGCACAACTGTATAAAATCCTTTACAGATGTACTATTCCTTCTCCGGTCTATATATAAAAATGAGTGTCTGATTTCCTTGTGGTCCTGATATCACTACACTCAACACAGACTGAATATGTGGAGAAATGTCTAAACTCTATGGATGACATCCAGCAACATCCAGACATCAGAAAGCGGTGGTTGAAGTTGATCGTTTCCGATGTCCCTGAGGGTTTTAGTCCATTACACTGCTTGCTCAGCACTTTTCAGCCCTAACTGCCGAATCACAGCCAAAAAGAGTCACTGCTGCAACCCATAAATAACTCAATTCACTCTGATGTTTGATCCGTTAATGACTATACAGTATGTACGTTAATTTCATTTGGGATTCAACATCCAGGAACATTAGAGCATTTAAACATTTAACCCTGCAGTAGTGCACTTTATTCACTCCAAGGTGCGCTACAGACATGCACGTTTCTTTATGGCTGTGACGTCATAAATATGATGGATTCGACACATGGACTACGTTAACTGATTATTTAACATTTTTAAAACATCAGACTCACTAGTTTTAACAAAAACAAACAAACAAACAAACAACATTTCTTAAAATTTCTTAAAAATGAATATTCTCATATATACACAAACACACATATATAAACGTTTTCTGTCTCACTTCCAAATCATATGAATATCTGTAAATCAAATGTATATTTGTATATCTGTAAATCGTATGTATATTTGTTTAACTATTTTATTCTCAGGCCCTTGTCAGTAAGCATTTCATGAGCTACTTATAAAGAGCACACGTCTTGTTTATACAGTATCTGTTTCCTTTTAATACACTTCAGTCCTTCAATAAGACAAAAAACAACTCACTGGCTGCCAACCAACTTAGGTTCAATAACAATGAATAGGTCTTTCCTTAATATTTCTTTCATTAATTGTGTCAGCATCAGTTATTTTATTTAGCGACAATGTAGATATTTATAATTAATCTTTTACAGAATTTATATGCATAGTCTGCTTCGTGTGCATTTTGTTTGCCTCTAGGTACATTTAAATACAAAAAATATTTTAGAATCCATGCCACAAAACTATAAAAGCTTACGCTTCTTTAGAATAGACAGAAAATTAGCCTTAATCATCTACAAAATACATACGTTTCTACAGACCGAACTAAAGCAGATAGAAATAACATCCTTTAGTTATTATTTAAATGCTTTAAATAAACTCATATTTATTATTTTTATTACCATTTAACAGCTCTTTTAATATCAAACAACAATTTTTACACATAAAATATAAAGCCAATATGTATGTGAGATTATATTGGTACTGAAGTATTTAGTATTATGTATTTCTAGAAGACAGGAAGTGGCATGTTGGTGGTTAAGGCTTTGTGCTGCTGATCAGAAGCTTGTGAATTCAAATCCCAGCACTGCCAAGAGGCCATGACTGGGTCCTTGAGCAGGATCTGTAACCCTCAATTGCTCGGTTCGAGATCCTTTAGATAAAAGTGTCAGCCAAACTGAGTGAAAGAAGCAAATATAACTGGAAGAGTGTGAGATTCCTTACAGCTCTCGTGTGTGCTAGCCATTTCTACTAAGATTCTAAACTGCTTCTAACCCACAGATACAAACAAATAATGTATCATTTGGTAATGTACATAGACTCTATAATAAAAAAGAGTTTCAATACAAAACCGACACTGAAAAAAGTGCTGGATTCAACAGATAGCTAGTCGTCTGCTAGCTAATCAGATAAGCAGCATTTCACATTGAATGTACATCAGAACTACCAAATAAACTTGACATAACTTTTGCTCTACCTCATGACAATTAGTGTCTCCTACTGTAGTAGGATTTGTGATATTTCTTGTAAGAGTATTAAATAGACTGTGGTAAAACATTTCAGAGATACTTGGAGGCTTGTGCACTTGACTTGATCCCAAAATAATAACCGACTTCATTTCATTGGCAGTAACAAGTAATCATACCGTTCTGTAACATGGGTTAGGCTTAAGGTCTCTGAAATGCCGTTGTTATCATAAATCACAGTGCTAATATAATACTGCTGACAGGAACTATAACCCTGCCTGGATTATCAACAAAACAGCTCTCACCTGAGCAGAAAAGAAAGACTCCAGCCTGGTGTTATGACTAGTGTACCTCAAGTTATTGTTAGCACATGAGAGGTTACAATAACAAAAAGAAAAAAAAGAAGAAAAAACCACACACACACAGGGAGATTTGTTAGAATTGGCTCATATGCTAATTCCTACCTCAGCAATTTTGTGAAAATGAACTGCATTCAATTCACCAATTTTTTAGCCCCAGAAATCTCCTGTATAGCAAACTGCTCAGGCTGTGTGAATGGACTGTGGAGGAGATGATTGTACCACTGTCTACAAACAAGCTCCAATAAAAGCAGAGCTATTAACCGCACCTCACGGAGGAGGCTGCATCACTCGCAAACCGCAGGATGCTGATTATAGAAAACCACAAAGCATTTCACCGTTTTGTCTGTTAAAAGTCACATACACCACTCTAACAGAGCATTATCCGGCGTTTTTATACTAAAGACGCCTTCAGTTCAATGCTGCATGTTAATGACTTAACTGGTTCTACACGGGACATTCAGTACACAGCAATCACAGTGTTACACTTATCTGTTCTGGAGCTTGCTTCTGACACTCCGTAATTCAGGTTCTGTTTGGCAATTCAACATAGAACTTGGATCTAATATCTCTTCCTCACTGCAACATCCTCACTGCATTAAAGTGTATATTAAAATGAACCACTAGATATAATATATGACTATCTACAGTACTCTCAATACTCATTGTGTAGTATGCAAAATAATATGAAAATCTCTACAATCTATGAGGAGCAACTACCATTTTCAAGGAAACAATCATTTGTTTTCTCGGAAACCTCTTAGGTTTTAAAAGTACACTCAACATGTAACGGTCTGTCTGTCTGCATGTCTGCCTGCATGTCTGCCTGTCTGTGTGCCTCTCTGTCTGCATGTCTGCTGTCCGTCTGTCTGCTTGTCCGTCTATCCATCCATCTCTTTCCATTGTGGAGCAGTGTTTATGACCCAGTAGAGGCCAGTCTTGTCTGCTTCATGCCTAGCATGTACTGTGTGAAATTTGATAGCCATCTAATCAATGAAATATATTCGCATCAGTGTTTTCCAGACAACAGCAACCAAAAGCAGCGTTTAACGTTCACTCATTCATCTCTATTAGGTGCTTTATCCTGATGAGAGTGGATTCAAAGGCATTTAAATCTATACTTTCTGCAGCTGCTTTTAAAATCTTCAGTGCACTACGAATGGTTTGATTTTATCAGTTACCAAGCAGAAAATTCCCTAATATAATTTGGTATCAGTAATATTCATGTATAATAAATAAAATAATTTTTCGGACAAAATGACACGATAATGGCGTTTACTGGAAACAGTACTAATGATGATGCATGATGCCTACAAAGCTGTACTGAGCCAAACTCTCTCTCTCTCTCTCTCTCTCTCTCTCTCTCTCACACACACACACACACACACACACACACACACACACACACACACACACACACACACACACACACACACATAATGAAATCAGTCATGTCATAAATCCTACTGTCTATGATACAGCAACAGTACAACATTTGCCAGTCTACAATACTGACTACACTAACAGTGTTGTTGGGGCTCAAACCTGGAGGAGAGACAACTAGAACCTCCTTCCTATTCACTACAAATCTAACTTTTACAAGTTCACAACTCCCCATATTCCCTTTCTGCTGTATGTACATACAGTATGTAAGTCCTGGACAGTTTTGGGCGTGAGCATCATTTGTTCATATTTTTCCAAACACAGCAACAAACTGATCAACAAATATAGCAACCGTCAGCCTTTTCAGTTCACTTGTGCCAAAACATCTGTTACTTCACTACAACTTTTGCCCCTAGAAGGTAGAGTGAGAAATACAGGAAGTCTCGCCGACGCAGCAGCAGCGGTTGGGGATGTAACGAGTATTTTTCTGGTGCGTTTTGAAAAAGATGAGGTGCAAAATCACATTTTTAAAAATGCAAACAGCATACGTGAGCCACATATTAGATCCAAACAAACACTCCATGTGCAAAGGAAAACTGCCTTCAGATATTTTCCTGCCCTAAAGATAGAGATATTTCTTTGGTAGTGAAATGACCACACAGCCGCTATGCTACACAGTGCAGACACACGTTTGGTTCTAAGAGCGTCCCGAGCTGCTCTGTGTAATTGGGCGAGCAGTTGGAGCCGAGCTGTCGCATGGCTCATGTCAAACAGCTAAAGGACTGCCAAGAAACCCAGCCTCAAGTAGGTCAGCTCTTCTACGAGAAATAATCAAGCCCATTCGGACCTTTTCTCTCTCTCTCAGTGTGTGAGCAGGAAGTGGGTCAAATGTAGTCAGCTGTTACAGCTCGATCATTCACAGCACTAGAAGCTCCAGTCATGCTTTACAACTCGCTTTCCATTAGTTAAAGGCACAGTGGGGAAACCCTCTGGAGCCCCATGGAGGCTAAGCTCATACCAGTAGCTTGAAGCAGATACAGTACCACTCTGGATCCCGCCCACACACCCACACCCACGCACACTCGCACACACACACACCCACCCACACACATAAGCAGACACACCTCTGTCTCCAGACATTATTGAAACACTCAGCTACAAACAGACTTACCGATGGCCAAGCTTTGTCTCGGCACGTCTCAGCCCATTCTCCTCCCAGCGCGGGAAACGAGGCTCAAGCGGGTGGGAAACAACTCCAGAAAAAATCTTCGAGCTTTCTGATCTCTTCCCTGTTCTTCCCTCCCTGTTTGCCTCTCTGTCTCTCCCCCGCTCCTCACTCTCCTTCACTCGGTCTGTCTGTTTCTCAGGGCACCATGACTCTGTTTTCTCTCTTCTTTCGTCTGTCCAGTGACTGCACGATACACATCAATTATTCAGAAGCGGTCTCTGGATTTCCACGGCAAAGCCAATCACAGATGGAGCTGTGTGCTAATGGGCTCCTGCTGTACCTGCCACCGGCTCCTTCATGCTCTGAGACACTGGGCCACAGGGAATCAGGTTAAGCTCTTCAAAACTTCACACAGCGCACACACACACACACACACACCTCTCCACTTTCCAACACACACACAAACACACACACACGTTGCTGGAAGAGTGACCGCACGCCTGTAAAGCATCTGCAGTGCAAAGCCACAAATGAACAGGAAGCTCTCTCTGGTTTCAAAGGGGTTAAAAGGAAGCAAAAAAAGAAAGAGCGCAAAAGAGTGAAACAGAGACATAGAGAGAGAGACAGAGAGAGAGAGGAGATAGAGAGAATGAAGCAAATCCTTTCTCACCTTGGATGTGCAATGTCCCCAGTCTCTCTCTCTTTCTCTCTCTCTCTCTTTAGTGATCTATTGCACCTTTGCCTAATGTCCCCATCACATCGAGATGGATGGACAGACACACACACACACACACACACACACACACACACACACACACACACACACACACACACACACACACACACACACACACAAGCTCATATACACACTCGCATACACATGCACAGCGTGCCACTTTGCCCCGAAGGGAGCAAGAGGGAAATATGCAGGCGGCTCACATTTCAGACGTGCAAAGGGGGATGGTGCCTAACGTGGCAGACGGTCTGTGTCTTGGCCCATAGCCAAAGCATCACAAGAGAGAGAGCGATGGGAAAAAATCCCAAACAACAAGCCTGAATCAATCCAGTCAAAGCTGTGTTTGAAAAAAGTGATTACCGTTACCAAAGCAGGGGATTCCTCCCTATTGGTGAAGCTAATCGCTGTGAGTTAATGTGGGTTTGTCTGACACTAGTGACATCAAATTACGCTGATTAATTAAGTCCAAATGAACCGTCTTAGCCGCACTATCAGAGAGGGTGACGTTGATGGGAAAATTGTTGGTTTTTAATTCCCCTGATGATGAGGGTTGATTATAACCACTGAATTTAAAAACAGATCCTGCTTTTTTTCCCAGGCTGTCAATGCCGGGTCTCTGTTAATCACTGAATAAAGAGTTGTTGAATTGTTGCAGAGCGTCATGCTGCATCATCTGCAGCTTTAACCTGGCGCTGCTAAAGATTATGCTCATGCTTTTCTACTCGCTGTCATGCAATTAAGAATAAATCATCTGTTCAGACATTATATATTAAAGCATCAGGGCCAGCGCGACCTTGCAGACCGAGACTCCGAATGCGTCCTTCAATATTATATTTCTGCAGGGTGAAAGAAGTCATAGCAACGTGAAGACATGTCAAGGCTGCAGGCTACATTAAAGAGGCGAGGAGATGAAGCTGGCTCAGACAGGAAATTGAGCTTCCTCTTACTGCAAATGCAATGAGTCATAGAGCTCTCCAACAATACAGTCCTCGCTTCTCACACATC
The DNA here is from genome assembly GCF_022655615.1 of Tachysurus fulvidraco. NCBI lineage: Eukaryota > Metazoa > Chordata > Actinopteri > Siluriformes > Bagridae > Tachysurus > Tachysurus fulvidraco. The sequence goes on from NC_062521.1 coordinate 15,714,587, forward strand.
TGGGCGGATGCAAAAAAGCATTTTCTTTTTTGGGGAGGGTGCACGCCAAGTTCTGATGAGCTTCGATTGCGCCGAAACTCGGAAACGTTGACGGTTGCCGAGTACTACATGAGGACTGAACTCCGGTTTTAACTGTTGCTGAGCGATTTCATCAGCTGGACAGAGCACAGAACATGTCAAAACAGTGGCCTCGTTAGAGGCGAATGCAGTCCTGTTCATTATTTCAGCCTGCTCCTCTCCCCACTGCAGGGGTTGATTACATTACAAACACAAGAGATTCTGGCTTACTAATTACACATCATTAGAGTTAAAGCTCCACACGGAGAAAGCAAGGCAGTGGATTTCTGATCACTGGGTTGTGAATTGAATAAAGAAGGGAGAAAGAATGGTTTGCGGTGAGCATGTGTGCCACAGGGAGAGCCCTGGGCTTGGGTTTCCTGCTTTGTGCATTCGCATCAGCTCTGTAAACTGCATGCGTGGATATGACATGTAAAATACGGCACGGCCGAGGAAAGCGATCTGTCACCGGCAGCCTGGCAGATTGGGTGCTCTCTTTCTTGACGCTTCCTTCCAGTTGGGCTGATTTACAACATGCTGAGAGAAATTCTTATGCAGAGCAGCGACATTCTTTATGTTTGCACTACAGGAGGATGGTAATTACACCTCACTGCTGCAGCTCCGCAGCTCCTTTCACTTCCACCTTCACCAGGTCCGTCGCTCGAAACATAAAAACGCTCATCACCGTGTCTTCTCGAGCAATCAACTGTGTCTAACGAGGCTTTTCTTACCCTAAGTTGCACAAACAAATGTGATTAAGCGATAGAAAGCTGCAAGTTTTGTGCTGCTACGATGTGAAGTGAGAAGCATCGCTCAAGGAGACGGCTGAGTGCATTAACATGGCAGCTCACGCTTTGCGTCGGAGGGTGCCGAAAATTAAGAGGAGGATGATTTTTCACCGAGCTGCTGTAAGGAGTCAGGGTGCATGCTGGATACTATCAATCTTCGTCCCTCACTTTGGGTGTTAAGTCATCGTTTAGATGCCCAAAAGCCACCAGAGCACCACTCAAAACTGAACAGCTGAGAGCTTCTGGATTGCATCAAAGTCCTGAAAATGATTGAATACGGAAGCAGAGACATAAACAAGGGCATGATTTTGTGATCGAGGAGCCATTTGTGTCCCACTGATATTTGACTTACATGTAATATGTTTTAAACATGGGTCAAGTTCACTTAACACAAACCTGTTAGATAAATAACTGGGATCATTAATAAAAATCCCACATACAGTGCAGTGTGTGTGGCTACACTTTGCCTCAGATATATATCTAATCATTAAAGAAATCCTATTATTTTTCCAAAAACACACGAATGCGTTTAACATCTCTACCCATCCTTAGACATCCAGAGATTGTACCAGCTCCAGTTCATGAAGATTTTGGACCTTCAGTGAGATGAGGTCAACCCTGTGAGGATCCTGACACATCTAGAGACATACCAGCTCCAGTTGACATTCAAAGTGACACTGACAGTCAGACATTCAAAGAGGAGATGCCATGTGGTCCATGTGGTCTTTGAGGATAATGACCTCGTCATCAATACACAATTGTTGGACTGTATATTTATAAACACACCCTCCAGTGTCACCCACATGAGGATGGGTTCTCCTTTTTAGTCTGGTTCCTCTCAAGGGTTCTTTCTTTACCATCCAAGGGAGTTATTTCCTTGCCACAGTCTTCTCAGACTTGCTCATTGGGGATAAATACAAACACATTTAAATATATCTATTATTAATCTTAATATTAAACTTTTTGTATTGTTTCTTATGTTCTGTAAAGCTGCTTTAAAAGCGCTATACAAATAAAGCGCTATACAAATAAACTGAAACCGAACTGAACATTTAGTGCTTAAAGCATCGTTTTCCACGACTCCGCCATTACAAATCTGACATTTGTGCTACAAAAACACTCCACATTCAACTCTGGGAAATATTCTGAAATATTCCACAAGTCTCGTGTTCAACAGGAAGCTGCGCTATCTGAATATCTGAAAGATCATGGGACGAAGAAAGTAAACAATTAATGGCAAAAATATTACGGAATATCATAATGCCCTCAAGCACAGATGTTAGTTAAAACCAGATGTTGTCTATTTGTTCATTTGATGCAGAGATAAATAAAGGAATGCCCTGTCCTGTTACTTTCACCACTTTAACTTCTTTAAAAGGAGCATAATGCAGGCTTGGTCTGAAAAAGAAATATAAAAACAAATGAAGAATAAAGAAATATGCTTGGGATGCGTCCTAACACTTTTTTTCCCTGTGTTAACAAAATATATAGCATTCGCAGCCCAGCTACGGAACGTCTCTGTAATAAGTAATAAATAAGTAAACAAAGCAAACAAGGCAAAATTCTCAGCATTATGAATGCTAGTACATCACACTTCCCTTATTAGAAACCAATAACTTCCACTTTTTTTTTTATAAATATAAACCCGTCTCAGTTCAGTGCAGATGAACTGAGGGAAGCTGCAGGGAAGCTGCCGTGTTCTGAACACTTCATGTACACAACGGTGTATTGTTGTGTATCTAATCGCAACTGTCTTCTGTGCCACTTGCTAAAACTAGTCAGAAAGGCACGTAAAAAAACACAAAAAACACTCGACCAGGATCGCACCTCGCAATTAGTCTGTCGCAACATCTCAAGAAGAACAATGGCGTGCTATCTTTGCTCTCGCATGCCAGGAAAAACGGGTCTTATGGCGATGAAATTGGTAGAGAAAAGTGTAAACAATAGCAGGCCGCCTGAACAGAGGAGTGTGTGAGAGAGAGACGCGTCCTGCCAGACAAACACATTAGCTGTCACTCGCTATGCTAATGTACTTTCTATTAAATGTCAACATGACATGCTCTAAGGGAAGAACAAGCTGTTGATCTAAGACAGCTGACTGCTACCACTGACAGCACAGAGCTCAAAAAAAAAAAAAAAAAAAAGACAACGGTGGTAAAATATGTACATTTTAATGATATAAATGTGCTCCGATGACTGAAATAATGAATCACTTGATGGGTTTGTATTTCAGGATAATTCAGATGTGTTCAGATAAAAGCCTTTGAGTGCTGCAAGTGTTCTGCAAAACAGACAAAAGAGCTGCTGCTGGATGTTAGACAAAATAATTATCTTATTGCCCTGTCAGTGGGGCGCCCACCAAAGCTGGGGTAAGGAGTCTGTCTGTAGCACGTAAGCAGATCAGCTCCCAATCCAGACACACACACACACACACACACACACACACACACACACACACACACACACACACACACACACACACAGTGGACAGATCACTCCAGCAATCACAGATTAATACAGGAGGCTAATCCTCCTGACAGAGAGGTCAGCGTTCTGTTCAGCCTGTCTCTGACAAAACTCTCTCTCTCTCTCTCTCTCTCTCTCTCTCTCTCTCTCTCTGTTATTCTCTCTCTCACTAACACACACACCCACCTTAAGATCAGTTACTGATAGGAAATGGCAGGCATGTGTATTTTGCACTTGTCACATTCCTCATCACATAAAATCTTATCAAATTTCCAAAGCAAAAGTATCGCATACCTTTCAAACGCCTCAGATTCACGACCTGTATGTCGATGTATATCTCAGTGAGCATCAAAATGACAAAATGACAAAAGGTCATCGGAGAATCGGAGATAACGCTGTTGTCGATAACATTCTGATTGTCAAACAGTGAGTCACGGACAGCGCAGCGGTAATTCCATAAATGGTCGATTAGAAGCTTTTTGAATTGCGTTAATTACAGACAGCTACGTCCTTGTCATCTGGAGTGTGTGTAGTGTGAGTGTGAAGAGTGTGTAGCATGTGTAGAGAGTGTTAGTGTAGGCTGGGGATCTTTGTCTGACTGTGCATTGATCGAGCAGCATGGCTCTGTGCTTGAGTATGTGGTGTCGGGTGGCCGTCCTTCTGTCGCCATCCTGCCCGTCACTGGCCTTTTCGCCTGAACTGCACTTTCTCACCACAACTCAACGTGTACAGTGTACCTGTGTGTGTGTGTGCGTGTGTATGTTTGTATGTAAATGTGTGTATCAGAGTGAAAGAGATAAATAAATAAAGAGGCAGACAGACAGAGACAAGGAGAGAATGAGGATCTGAGTATAGAGAAGGATGCTAAGGCCAGGCAGAGCGAGTGTTTATGGCTGCTGTATGCTGTCGTCTGGCTGTCTGGGGCGGCAGACGCCCTTGTGACAGGCCCAAGATGGATGCCTGTACCATGAGAGTGGGGAAGCTCCAGTCATATCTACTTCCAAATGCAACCCGCTGCTGAGAGGGCACAAAGGAGCCTAACCACTCCACCGGTGGCTACACAGCTCCTCTCGGTTTTACGAGGCACGTGAGTGCAATCCACGTCAATAAATGTCAAATATTATCTCCCTTTATACTCAGTGCTGCTTAGTATCTTCAGAAGAGAAACAGCCGCTCTTTTTTTTTTTTTTCCGGGGGTTGGGGGGGTGGGGTGGGGTGGGGTCTCTCAGCGTCCAGCGATCCTGGTAATCTGTAGTCCTCTGAAACATCTGTTTATCTTCATTCCCCACAGCTCGCCATGTCAGGCCTTCCTCTGAATGAAATACACACACACTTCAACCCGAGCGCTCTCTCGCCATCTATCTGTGTTTTGTTGATGCTCGTTCGTAGCTCACTTTGACAAATGGACAAGAACAGGTCACTTCAGGAGAGCTGGGCTTTGGCTGAGCAGGACAGGATTTCAAACAGAGACGGTTAGAAATGAACGCTAGTCTCCATCAGTTTATTTTGATGGCATTTACACAAATGAAGAAATTCTGGTGTCTGCTTTTGTGATGCACATAGTGACGGTAAGGTTTAAACGAAAAAAACAACAGTCACCTGCAGAAAGCGGCACCTTGTCATAGCTGCTCAGCCTCCGTGACTTAATTTTTTTTCACACAACTCAAGCTGAAGGCCATACATTTTGGTAGGAACATTTACACAGGACTTCATTTAAACCTGTCCTTCATAACATGTGGAAGTTATTCTGACTTTAATAGCAGCGTCGGAATGAAAGCGGTCGTTGGCTTTTTGGGGCACTTAATTACTTACTTTTCCATTGGAGCCGAAAGTAAAACCTCATGTTTTGCCTCCTTGTGTAACTGGCAAATATCAAAGTGAAGAAAGGCTGACTGCTATCCAGCCAAATTCTGAAAATCGGACCACGCCATGTCCACCTGTATGTTTTGTATATTTTGCTCAGATGGAATCTATAGACAAAAACGATCAAACAATGTGAAATAATACAAATTCAGCCGGCTTTCCTCTGCAACTGACACAGCGACTGAGTGAAGTGAGCGAGCGAGTGATTTACAAGAAAAGCTCTGAATCTGACGTGTGACACAGCATGCAAGGACATGTCTCCTTTTCGTATATGTATACATGTGATGTAGAAAAGGTAGCTTGCATTTGAAAATGGACATCCGGCCTTTTGTGCACTGTAGGGTGTGTGAGAGAGAGAGAGAGAGAGAGAGAGAGAGAGAGAGAGAGAGAGAGAGAGAGAGAGAGAGAGAGAGAAAGAGGGAGGAGGCAGTGTATTAAAACCTGTGAGCAGAAAGGCCTCACCTGCTGACTTTGGGGTGAACTTGTCCCGGTTGGCTGCGCACACAGCCAGGAGCCGGTAGCCCAGGTCCAAGTCAAAACCCTGCTGAGCGGCAACACGGCTCACCACCTGTAGAGACAGACCAGGAGTGTGTTAAAACATGTCTCGGTGTCAGAGCCAATGCATGAGAAGAAACTTCCTCTGCTGTGCTCAGCAAAAAAAAAAAAAAACTCATAAAAACTCCCCGCACTTTGGGATACGATCTGAACTCCTCTGAATATCTTCCTCAGGACTGCTTCTGTTTAAGTCTATATAAAGATATTCACAATTATTCTTGCTTAAAATTCCACTCCAGCCCTCAGGAGACCAACTTACACCAGGAGTGTGTTAGCACTACACCCTTCACCCTTCTTATCTCGTCCTCTTACACAAAATATCTCTCTAAAAGAACTCATAGTGGAGCAATTTCCCCTATTCCCCATTCAAACACATGAAATATTTACCAGATCTGTTTGCATGAATAATGCATAACAAAGGAAAACAGCCACCTCCACTGATGTGGCTATGCGTTAAGGAAGTATTGGTTCTTTTTCTCACTGTAGGACTGATAGGATTTCCCTGGAGACGAGCCTGTTCGTTCTCTCACCCACCTGAGCCTAAATCTGGCCCAACGAGTACCAGAAAATAATAATAACAACAACATTTCAGTGTAAATGTGTCATGAACAAGGCCCGAGAGGTAACGTGTAATATAAAAGGAACTAATCCGACCTCTAAAAAAAAAAAAAGGTTCAGTCAAACGAACATGGGGAAGAACATTAAAAGACATGACACGTCTGCTCTGTACTGCAACACTGCACAATCCTGGGCTGCTACAGTTACACAGCTTCCTTTTCTTAACACAAACACTGATGTTTCTTCACAAAAAAAAGGAAGTGATCATGCAGAAAAACAAACTGTCTCGAACACACGCACACACACACACACACACACACACACACACACACACACACACAGAAAAGAAACTTGGCACTGATCAACAGCATTCCACTATCTGCGCCGTCAGCTACGACGTGTCGACTTTAGCTGAGTTTACCTCTGCTAACAAACAGTAAATCATACACCACTGTATCAGCTCCACATTCTAATAACTCACTTATTAACTCTACACAATTTACCCAAACCTATGTTTTCGTTTCAGTGTTTGACTGTCAATAATAAAAAAAAAAAACCACACACATCGGGTTTCATGAACAGAATGACAGCCTAACCTGGAAAGACAGCTTTTCTTTCACGCTTTAATAGTCAAATAATTCAGTGGTGACAGCACTCTGAGATCTGATGAACAGCATCTCTTAGAATGAAAGTCCACAGGCATTTTTTATCCTGTAGTTTGCAGGGTTTTGACAGCAGAAATGTCGAGTTTCTGCCAAACTTTAATTTCCCTTCTGCAACTTGCATCTGCCAAGAGTACGGGACCAGGCACGGTGCCACGCGTGCGAGCACGGATTCGAGCGGGCTTTAGAAATGTTCTCTCATAAGCCTTTTGCTTCGTAATCTCTTTTCTCAGAATGCTTGCCCTAAAAATGATACGATTTACCAGCAACATTTCGGGTCAGTGAACCAGGCTGATCCGAGTGTACGGTGTTATCATGTAGCACGAATATGAGGGAATCAAAACGACAACAAGAACATTCCAGGATCAAAAAAGACAGAAATCCACAAAAACACCCAGGATATTTACTTCTAGTTAAGTGGAGATGTTCCACTGACAATTTAAGTTACCTTACAAATTTGAAACAATGTTGATGGATACAGAGACCTGCTCAGTTCTTTCATAAGCCTGGGGATACAAATGTATGCATAAGAAGTGGAAATATCTTGATATGGAGTAATTGTGTTGTTTCAAAATCAAATTATTTACATAAACCGGTATTTAGCATTTTGCTACCCTTGATTAAAATAACCTGAACTAGACTCGCTATGACGTGATTGTGTTCGTATTTACATCCTGAGGAACTTACATACATCCTATATTTATATAACTGAGTACTTGAGGGTAAAAGGCCTTGCACAGGGACCCAGCAGTAGGAGCTTGGCAGTACTGGGATTCGAACACACAACCTTCAGGAAAAGAATTGAAATTGAATATAACTGCTGCTGATGTGTTTCTATTAAACGATGAATCCACCAGCATCCACGTTAAAAATATTCTCTAATTTTATTTCACTTAAAGTGAAAACAGAGGTTAAAACGGTCGTTCGGCCTGCAGACGATGAGGAAGGACTGTGAAACAATGCCCTCCCAGATAGCAGTTGTCAGTATTGCTCCTGACAGGCTACAGGACACGTCGTTTATCATTTGGCACAGTGCAGAGAGAGTGTGTGCTGGGAAGAAGGAGTGTGTTGGGGATGGAGCGGCATCAGCGAGCTACCTGCCGCCCGAGGGGCCAATGTGTAAGACATGTCCACATCTGTCGGCCAGCATTCTTATCAGCTCTTCACTTTCATCTCCCTAACAACCAGAACAGTGCTGGAAGGCGGAGAAGGCGGAGAAGGGGAGGGGGTGATGCACAGCACTAATTCTTAACACACCCAAACACACCAAACATGCAAAAGTGAATAGGCAAATGTCCTAGACCCAAACTGCCAAGATATATATTATATACTATATTGATTCGGTGGGGACCAAAACCTGAAAGAAGTAAAAGAAACAAAGGAATACATTATTTATTTAATGTTTTTTTAAGATTACAGAAGACAGATTTGGACATGATTCAGGACAGTACATTCATTATGGAAAAAAAACAGACACTGACTTATACACAGGACACAGGAAGTAGCAGCTGACTGAATCAGAATGAAGTCATCCTGAATCTCTGTGCTTGGGGTGGTCTTGTCAGAAGATCAAAGCTAAAGCCATCTTCCTCCTCTACTTCGGGTTCACACTTGTTTTGACATTCGCTTGCAATCTCTCGTGTCGTCTGCATTGTGAGCTTAGCCTTTGATGATATACGATAGAGTCGCTCGAACTACGCAGACAGATTCCTGCCTTTAACTTCTGCTTCTTCATCCTTGAATGTTGCGTTGCTGTTTCTGCTAGTCAGCAAGGACACGAGTGAGATCTCTGATGGAATTTGTTCTCTGCATGAGCTCTTGATTGCAGAATTTACTACAATTAATCAAAGGGCAAAAGGCTAAAAGTAGTTTCAAAGAGTGGCTGAATTCTCTGGGTTGGCTGGTTTAAACAGGGCTTTAGGGGCTTTAAGGACTTATTTAAAGAATAAAGATTATTTTGTCATTTACTCGATGCTCCTTCAGTTTGCCATTAAGTCCCATAATCTCGCCATAAGCTGAAGATTCATCCAGCATTACCCCCAGCTGCTCCGACAAAAGAACACTCTCGGAGATCACTCGGCTAAACATGGCTGTTGATAAGACATAAATTTTTCCAATATGTTTTTTAGTAAATCATTATCTGAAGAATGGAGATTGATCACAGGCAGAGTGGAAACGTCTCTGCTGGAAATCAATGGAAGGGACGGCTTTACAGCAGCGCTAAGCGCTACCGTCTGCTCCAGAGGTTTGTGTGAAGCTGGAGGTGCTGGTCACTGGCCTCCTGCCATAATCGATGAGCAGCTGCAGCAGAGGAAGGCAGGGTTGAATGCTTCTCCCTGACCTGTGCTTAAGTACCAGTGTCTTATCAGAGCAAAGGGGAGAAGGACAGAGCGAGAGGGAAACCCAGAGATATGGAGTATTATGTGTGTGTGTGTGTGTGTGTGTGTGTGTGTGTGTGTGTGTGTGTGTGTGTGTGTGTGTGTGTGAGTGTGTGTGTGTGTGTGAGAGTGTGTGTGTGTGTGTGTGTGTGTGTGTGTGTGTGTGTGTGTGTGTGTGTGTGTGTGTGTGTGTGTGTGTGAGTGAGTGTGTGTGTGTGTGTGTGTGTGTGTGTGTGTGTGTGTGTGTGTGTGTGTGTGTGTGTGTGTGTGTGTGTGTGTGTGTGTGAATGAAAGGGGGCAGGGCGAGATAGAATGAAAACCAAGACTGAGAAACAGGGAATGAAAAAAGGGCAAGTGAGTGGGAGTGAGACAGAGATTGTGGGAGAGGGAATAAAGGCAGTGAGAGAGAGAGAGAGAGAGAGAGAGAGAGAGAGAGAGAGAGAGAGAGAGAGAGAGAGAGAGAGAGAGAGAGAGAGAGCCTGGCTATGTGAAGCGTGACTTTTGCTTTAACCTCCGTCTCTGGCCCCTGATAGGGCAACAGGAGTGAAGCAGCAGCTGTCTTACCGTCAGACATCCCATCAGGCTTTGCTCAAAGGGCCTTTGGAAAGCTCTCGGGTCTCCACACCAGTCGAGCAGCTCTGTAGCCGCTGTCTGAAAATTGGCCGGGTTCTGTAAGTGCTGTTGAAGGAAAAGAGAAAGCAAAGTTACTATCCTAAGCTCTAAATCCAACCGCCACAGAAGACATTCAGTGTAACTGTCATAGAGAGACAGCAGAGAGAGGAGTTAGTGGAGATGTCCCTGTAAGTGTGCAGAGTGGACGCTGAGGATCCTGCTGAGATACAGACTTTTAAAGCACACTATAACTGTAATGTGTATTTATTTGTCTGGGTTTATGACTGATTATACAGGTAAGAAAGAAAGAAAGAAAGAAAGAAAGAAAGAAAGAAAGAAAGAAAGAAAGAAAGAAAGAAAGAAAGAATGACTGACACAATGAATGAATGAATGAATGAATATCCTATTAGCTGATTCAGACAGCACTTTAAAGGTCAGTTGACTCCACACTGGAGTAATAAACACACAGCTACAGTTGACTCAGTACTCTCAGTACTCTCAGTACCCTCAGTACTCTCAGTACCCTCAGTACCCTGAGTACCCTCAGTACTCTCAGTACTCTCAGTACCCTCAGTACTCTCAGTACCCTCAGTACCCTCAGTACCCTCGGTACCCTCAGTACCCTGAGTACCCTCAGTACCCTGAGTACCCTCAGTACTCTCAGTACTCTCAGTACCCTGAGTACCCTCAGTACCCTGAGTATCTACACTTACTCTACATTGCCTGACTGAATCTGTGTGTAGTTTCTCTCCTGATTGGTTGAGAAAAACAAGCTCTCACTCGCTGTTACCAAACGGTGGTGTACAATTACACCTTTAACAGTTTCTCACTCAGGTGTCTCAGGCTTACAGGTTAAAACCTTGTCTACAAAAAATGACCAAAACCATACTGTACATATTTACAAATGTGGAGTTACAAGTGCGGTTCGTGCGCCGTGTTTACAAATCATAAGATTACAAAACCGCCCCTAGGCATCTATCCTTCTTTCAGGGGGGGCGTGAAAGATTGTTGCCAGGAGTCATGTGATACGTGCGATGCCATCTTATGGGTGTTTTCGTTTGTATTTGCAAAACGTGCTCCATGCATTTGCAAATAGTAAAATCCAAGTACAAAGTGTTTCACAATACAAGTACAAAATCTGCTCCACGCATTTGCAAATAGTGACATACATTCAATTTTATTACAAAACCTCCTGGAGTTTCCGTCATGTTTTAAACAGGTCCTGGGATGGCTGTTTAACTCAGAAATGTGTCTGATACAGGAAGTACCAATTGTATGAGTGAAGACTTTCCGATCGTCAGTGAAAAAGAAGTAAACACAGTAGAAACAAGGTGTTCTGCTCAAGCCAAAGCTGGATCACTGAATAAGAGATTAAAGAACTTGTCCAGAGAAAAGAGTTTGTCCAGGTCCTTACATAAAAAAAAAAAAAACAGTACGGTTAGATGTAAGCACTCCTACTTTGGACATCCTGACCTTCACCAAGACGTCAAAATTCTTCTCCAGCGATGCCTCGGAGCATTTTCTGAGATAAAGGCATTCGGAGTGAGGATTGTTTATATGTTTGAGTCTGTCTCTGGTGAGAGTTGCAGCTCCTCCTGCTCCATCTTTGCTTAACCTCTGCTGCATCTGTCTGACCCTGTGAAGACCCGGTCACTACACACAAGGCCTCCTGGCTTGAGCGCAGCTGTGCATTCTGGGATGGATCCCTCCCCCCTTCACTCCTTCCCATTAACAAAGAGCTCAATGCTCCTCAAGGCTTGCTCGCACAACCCCAGCGTGTCCTAATCCACCCTCCTCATCATCTTTTGTCCACTACGATGTAATAGATCCGCAACACTGAAAGCAGTAGCCAAGCAGGCCGCTAAACAAAAGAATGCACATGAGGGAAGCTTTGAGGCGTTGAATGCAAAGAGGCTTATTCTTTTTCACTGTTTTTTTTTTTCGAGCTCTGAAATTGTTTATCCTTTCCTTGAGTAAACCCCGCCTTTCCTTTCCATCCCTATCACACTGGTGCTCACAAGACATGATGAGAAATTTAAACAAATGAGCCAGCCTCTACAGAGCCCTCGCTTTGGAAATGGCCCAACGCTGTGACCGAGCCGAGAGGAAGACACTCTGAAAACTTCCATTATGCTCGTTGATGAGCGCCTCCTCTTCCCCCGCTTGCTTCAAGGAAGCAGCATTGTCTCTGGGGGGGCAGCAGAGGTCGCCATTTGAATGGGAGGCTTTGGTGTCCATTGACAAAGAGCTCATGTGACAAAGATCCAGTGTGTGCTGCCACACAGTCCTGCTGAGTAAATCCTGTGCAACATAAGGGCAGTGTGGGCTGGGGAAAAAATCTCCTCCTGGTACAAAGCTGGTTGAGACAAAATTGTGTTTCAAGGCGAGTAATTCTCTGATTGAGTTGGTATTCTGAAAGAAATGACGAGTGATAGGGAGGGAATTGAAGGTAAGACAGATGAGAAGGGGGGGGGAATACGGCGTGTGTACGTGTGTGTTTAGTGGCACAGTCGAGCCGGCGTGTGCGGTGAAGCACGATTGGCACAGCTTATGACACAGGTGTTCAGAGAGCTCCAGCCAAACCTCAGCGCTCCACCTTTCCCCCTGCCACGCTGCCACTGTCCAAACACGACCCCTCCACCACGCGTCTCCGACTATCTGTCACCTGACACAGCCTCTTATGTTTGTTTGAGATGAATAAGAGACATTATCCAACACTTGTCTCTCCAACAAATCTCTAATACAGAAGCGTGTCTAATCGAAATTTTTTTTTTTGGTCTCAATTTTGTACCATCAGAGAGGTGAGGCTGCTCATCTCATCAGCATGAGGATGTCAACTCCACATCTGGCTGTTTTAGAAGCAGAGCATGGCTCACTAGCACCACGCATTTGTATTCCTCTTGCATGCGAATAGTAATTCAGTCCTGCTCCAGAACATAGGAAAAGTCTTTCTAATTAAAACGGAGTTGCTCTGCCATGTTTCCCTAATTAATTCCAAGCACTGAAGTTCTTGGTCTTGAAGAGGAAAGGGCAAATTAATTGTTCTGATCATCTGAGATAACATTTTCAAGTGCTCTGAGGGAAGTGTTGTGAACAATAAAGAGATTATATAGACTCCGAACCGAACAGGAGGGAGTTTAGCATTGTGGAGCTGAAAGTAATGGTGTGCCAGATCCAGGATAAACACTGTATGGAATTTAGTTTGAAGTGCAACTGTAAGGGCGTAGGGGCTGTCACTGAAGCGCTTCTCATTTTGTTTGATAGCTTTCAGCTGCTCTTTGCTGGGCATGTGGCTTTTTACTGTGCATCTGGAGCCCTGCGACAACCAAAGATATGCAGGGAAAGGCCTGTGTGGGAAGGAAAGTCCTTCGACAATGAAAATATTACTCCTTTACATTCGCTACCTTGAAGAAAATATCAACAGATCACAGATAACAGGAGATGTCGAGACTTGGCTAAAAGTAATATTGTTGAGTACTTGGTGAAGCAAGCGGTTGATGCGATGTTGGGATTTAAGCCATAATAAGAAAATTATATTCCATCTTCCTACTGATCCTCAAGGGCCGGGAGCGTCCTTATCCGACTTCATTTCCTTCATGCAGTTGTACAAAACAGACGTTTCAAAAGTAGGCTTGAATTTAAATATAAACAGACAAATTTTAGTGCATTATCTCACATTATCTCACATGCAAAGCTTTTTATTAATAATATTAATCTATAACTCTTATCCTGGATCAATGAAATGTTGTGTTTGTTGATGACTATCTAAAAAGTTCAGGTGTTACTTATTTTGCTGCATTTTAGAAAGTTAGCACTGGACCTGGCACGTCGCTGCTGAACCGTCCACAGTTCTACAGCTGATGCCACTATGACAATGAGACAAAGTAAGAAGCAGCAAACAGAGCAGTGTGTCACAGGCCAAAGACAGAAGAAAGAAAGGAAAATAGTCCCCATCAGATGCAGAGTATCAGCCTCCCAGGCAGCCAGGCTTCAAAGACAGACCTGGAGTGATAAGGTGCCCTTGTTTACCGGCAGACAGGATCGGGCTGTACCTGCTGCAGTTAAAAAAAAACAAAAAAACAAAGCACGCGTGCATAAACACACACACACACACACACACACATAAACACAGGCTTTCAGCCAGCACCCTGAATCAAAACAGCACAGTGCATTGGGCTGCATGCAAATACACACGCGCGCGTGTACACATCCGCCCTATACTGACTGACATGACTGTCACGCCTGATATACTGCACACTCACCACACCCCAAATGTGCCATTTCAATTTGATTAATGAGTGTCAATCGATGGTGTTGTGTCTTTTTGGTTAACGAGCCACAATCTGGCGTGCGTAATAAAGCTAGTAATGTCATTTGTTATGAATTAAGCAGGTGAAACATTTCAATTGGCATCCGTTAATGCCACAGACTGGTATAATTGAGAGGGCAGAGGTAACAAAAGCCAGGCGTTAACACACACACACACGCAAGTGAGATACTATAAACGCTCAGGAGCGCACACACACACACACACACACACACACACACACGGTCATGTTGCGTGCTCTCATAAAGCTGTCAACAGCAACAAAGAGTCACACCTGCACTCATAACAAACACACTGTCAAGCCATTAGCGGTGTTTAAAAAAAAAATGACAAAGCACAGCCCTGGGTCACAAACTACCTGTGTGTTTACTGTATATGACTCCAGCTCATATATATATATATATATATATCGACACAGACGAGCTTCTTCTGCGCTAGATATGTGTCTATTTGATATTTCAGCACACAAAGCAAACCGTTGCCATGATGTGCTAGACACAAAGCTTCAGAAATGCCTGGGAAAAGGGGCAAGACGGGAGGAGACCTCAGCTCTGGCCTCATTCTGCAACCCGATCCAGGCCCGGCCAATTGGAAAGCTAACACATCACCATTTAAGGAAGCTTACAGAGGCCAAGCAGCCGTGAACGCTCAGCTACCAACTGTGCTGCCGCTCAAGCTATATTTGTATGTAGGCTTTATGAACGGCTGCAACACAAGTCAGACAAGTGTTCCAGCCGCTTCTGACAGTGTAAAGAAATCCAGGTTATATGCCTGTATAGGGTTTGTTGTACACATGCAAGTGAAGCTTACTGTTCGAGCTGATTGGGCTTGGTGCTCTTGTCAGCTTACCTGTTTGATACACAGCAGTCTGTCATTGGTCTGCTGTATGTGTCTGTCCATCGACGGAATCGAGTTCATCTTGATTGCTGTCTCTTTCTCTCTACCTGGAAGCCATTAAAGTTCTTCTCTCTGAGGATTGGACAGACAAAGAGAGGAGTGTGTCAGCATGAGAGGGAAAGCACTTCACTGACGATCACCTCAACAGTCACTTTTATTCATTTTTTTTATTTATTTTTTTAAATGTAGGATTTCAAGGATAACCACTAAACATATGTCTATTCGAAATTGACCAGGGCTCTGAGAAAAAGGTAAAAGTAGAGGAAAGATAGAAACCAAGCTATGTAGGAAACACCAACACCAGCGCTGTTTAAGGTAAGCCGTATCCGCATGCGCATACCCGCAGAGGCAACTGTTTGCATTGCTTAGAAATTCACTCGGCCTTGATTTACCAGTCTGACAGCCGGCTATGTCATGGATACGCTAGTTTCGAGAGGAGAGCATAGGCCAGCCACGAAAAATAAGATGTCATGGACAAGACGTGCACCGCATGTGTGTGCGCTCTGTTCCCAAAGCAACGTCTGCATCCCATCAGCATGTCTATTACATGCTGTTAAAGGTATCATACCTTCCATTCAAGGTTATCAATTCTGCCTTGCTGGCTGATTTACAGTTCTATTCAGCACTGAGTAAATCCTGGGCGTCTGGCTCCGAGCTGTAACTCATGTGCCAGAGGAGACTAGGGGCGGTAAAGGCAGGACTTCGTTCCTCATCAGCCCAACTTATCACCATCACTCTTACAAATTTTCTGAATCCAAACAGGCATGCAGCTGAAATAAATAAATAAATAAATTCCCCAGCATGCAGCCCTGCGGCAGCCAGATAAAGCTCTTCTACGTGATCTGGACGTTTCACGAGTGCTGGAAGTTTTGGAATTTTAAAAAGAAATAGTTATCTGTGTAGTGACAGGCTCATTAATGAACCACTAGCAAAACACTGTAAGCAAAACAGTACAAATGAAGTTTAAGGTATACAGCTGCTGTGAGAAATAACCAAAAGCAGCAGTCGAGCTCCGAGCGGTAAGATGTGCAGTAACAGGAGGTTTCCAGCAGGTGTCTCCCTCCCACACTGCAGTCTCACCACTATCGGAGCACAGCTTCCCCGTGTTCCTTTAAGCCTTTACAAGCGCTACAAATCCTCTACTCCTGCTCGCTGACAGGACACTCTCAAACCTGCCGCATGCCCAGTTGACCTTGTGGCTATTGATTAACCATTTCCTACCAATCCCTGCTGTCTCTCGCACTTAAAGATGGTCAGATAGAACATGAGCGAGCAGGAAGGAAAGGAAGTGACAAGGAGAAGAAGATTGTCAGTGTCTCCCTTATGTTTGCTGGAAGAAAGACAATAACATGAAAACGTCACGTCGTATGTTGAGCATCCTGCTCTGTGACGCAGGCCGTCGTGGAGCTGAGCCCAGAGTCCGGTACTATGCTCCTCCCTCGCTCCTCACTCTTCTGTCCCTCAGGCAGGGAGGGCTGGAAAAACACTGGTTATATAACCCAGCAACTACCTCAATGAAAACAAACTCATGTCTTCATTATCCTGAGAGGAGCACAGCCTTGCCATGAATTCATTCCAAACACAAAGAGCTACAGTCAGATCCTAAAACCAGACCAGATTCTAGGACACATGGCACAAAAAAATCCTATATATCTGTGTGTGTGTGTGTGTGTGTGTGTGTGTGTGTGTGTGTGTGTGTGTGTGTGTGTGTGTGTGTGTGTGTGTGTGTGTGTGTGTTAGCATTTAGATAACTTGCACACTTCTCTGCATATGTGAATATAGCCATATGAGACGTATAAGAGCGTACACAATCAGAGGAGGTGATACTATGGGATTACAAAACCGACCCATCTGGGCATGAAACGATCCTCCGAAGTGGAAGGAAGATTAATCATATCAGAGAAGCGGCCCTACTAATAACGCATACCAGCAGAGCGAAAAACAAAAGCCAGGAAGTGGGGCAAAAAATGACTGTGTGGAAATTCATTCTGCCTTAACAGAGGGAGCAGGAAGACAGGGGGAGGCATAGAGGAAGTGAGAGAGCAAGAGGTACATAGGGAGAGAAAGGAGATTATCTCTTTATAATCAGACACACGCCGCATGACTGACTTCTGTATTTTCAACTTGCAAATGACTTCTTGCTCGTGCTCTCAAAATATCATCAGCCGGTTTATCGGGTTCAGGATGCGGACTGAGGGACAGCGATACCAGAACGTACACATCAAATATATTTGAGCAAAGGCCGGGTTTAAAGCAGTGACCGTAATTACATCTCAGTGAATAGATCTGAACTTCTCCAACACTGTTATATCATAATGTTGTCTCTGCCGGGCTGTCCTCGGATTGTAAATCCTGTAGTTGCTGTTATCACTTATCTCTCCTGACGGAACAGGGGTGAGGAGTGTGTTAAACGGTGTGCCGGTAGAGGCTGAGGCTGTGTGTCTGTACCTGTTGGTCACAGAAGATCGACTCTCACGTCGATGGATAAGATTAAAATATATATATATATTTCATAATAAAAACCCCAGCCTTGCTTTCACATGTTACTAGCTGACACTGAAAGTCATGATGGCTGATGAACACGGATAACAATTAAAGAATGGAGAGGAAAAGTGTCTCGTCCTACAAGTCGCAGCAAGTTTGTAAAAGATTAAAGCATTTTACAAATACTTCTGCTTACTATGTCACGACAGAGTGTAAAATCTGCTAAGTGGTTTAAACATTAAGCCATATTTAAATGTGTAGAGTTTTTTTTTTCGTCTGGTGCTCCAGTTGCCCAGTCTCAACACACAGCCCCTGCACTGAAACACATAAAGCTGTGTTTGTTGTGTGTGTGCAGTTAGGCTGGGTAAAGGCACTCCACTGCTTGCCATTGTGCTGTCCCAAAATGTGCTATAATCCTCTGAACAGTCTCTGCCACTCAGAGTGTGTGTGTGTGTGTGTGTGTGTGTGTGTGTGTGTGTGTGTGTGTGTGTGTGTGTGTGTGTGTGTGTGTGTGTGTGTGTGTGTGTGTTGGCCTCAGCCTACCCCCACCTCTCCCTTTTCCTTCTCTCCCCATTCCCTCCTGCCACTCACTCGCCCCCTCCTCTGCTCCCTCTCTCTCTCTCTCTCTCTCTCTCTCTCTCTCTCTCTCTCTCTCTCTCTCTCTCTCTCCAGAGCCCTGGGAGCATGCTGCTTTAACAGGCTGAGGAATGGATTCATTTCATCTAATGTGGTTTGGTCTGCAGCAGAGCCACTCACCCTGAGCAAGAGGCTCCCCACTGCAGTCATGTGTTTTCATACAAGCCAATCAACACGGCTGCACCAGTCTGGCCTCTTTCCCTCCCACAATCTCTCTCTCTCTCTCTCTCTCTCTCTCTCTCTCTCTCTCTCTCTCTCTCTCTCTCTCTCTCTCTCCTCCATCCCTCCCTTCCTCCCTCCCATCCCTTTGACTCACTCTACCTTCCCCATTCTTCCTCTCTCACCCACCCCCTTCTTTTCTCCCGCCTTTCTCTTTCACTCTTTCCATCTGCCATTGGCTCTCTATTTCACACTGTCCAGCAGCTGACTTTCCTTCACATCTACCTCCTTTTAAATGAATCAACTTCTAGACAGGGTCTGTTAGGAGTGTGCCATTACTTATACCCCAGGATTTTCTGGATAGGCACTAGCTCAGAGTTGGAATAAACGGTGTTTAAAAAAGAAAGCGATCACTTAATACACATCAAACCCAGCCAATGGCTATGCCAGTAATAATCCTCGCTGCTACTACGCAGCATCTGTTAGTGGTAACATTACTACTGCTATTTTTGCCATTGACCACTTCTTCCCCAGAGGGACTGATAAGATTGGACATTATGCACTCAGCTCCTGGCTAATGCTTAATCCTGGACGATGCTTGGTGAAGACAGAGAGAGAGAGAGAGAGAGAGAGAGAGAGAGAGAGAGAGAGAGAGAGAGAGAGAGAGAGAGAGAGAGAGAGAGAGAGAGAGAGAGAGAGCACTTGGTCTGAGATGAAAATAACAAGAGGCCACAGAGTGGCAGTAACACCGAACATGAAGGAAAAATCCTGGACACATGAAAGCACAATAACACAAAATGGATTATTCACTAAAGCTGGGGATGTGCACGTCACTGGTTCAAGTGTCTAACGCTTGTTTATTATGTTTCATTATAACAGGAATAATGTAGAATAGTGAGAATGAAACAAAATGCACCAAAATTCCTCTGTGTTCAAAGACATCCTATAAAGCAAAGTCACACACTCTTGTTTCTTTGTGCAGTATATTTTCTACACCACCCCAGGAGATGCAGTGACCTCAGCGTGTGTGACCTTGCCCCCAATCGCGCCGGAGAGGCAGGGTTGAAAAGCACATCACTAACACAGGGCTGATCTCGCCATGCTGAAAATAATGTCAAGCCAGCATTTCCCACATCCTAACAGCCAACCGGTGACTGCCCCATGCTGCTGCACCAGGAGCAGAGCTCAGATAATATCCACTTTAACTCTTCACCTCGGGGGGAAGTGCTGCGGAAACAGCTAGCGTCAGTGCAGCGCATGATTTTTATGCACAAGCTGTAACTTCTGCGACCGCTATGGGGTCAGCTCGGAGTTTTAGCTCGCAGTGGCAAAGCTAGGTAAGTCACCCGAGACGCTGCCGGTCGATCTTACACCAGCAGAAGTTACAGATGATGATGTAGCAGATAAAAAAAATAAACATTGTTTAAAGTAAATGAATTAGCTAAAGGGACTGATTTGTAAGACAAATGAGTTATTTTATAGGGAGACTCTTCCTGTGGTCCTGTGTTCTGCACTTCCCAAACATGGGAAAATTGAGAGCAGCTGTTTAACAATTTGATTTTTGAAAGCATTTGGTAGCTATAAATATTGAACAGCAGCACTGTGCCAGAGGTCCCTACAATGGCAGGTATGTGCAATCAGATACCCACGGGAAAATCCCATCATTCCATGAACGTGTTGAAAGAAAAGGGCTGTGGGTGTGCTGGCGCTCCGTGATTCACTGAGGTGAAGGGAGGCTGAGAAAACCTCCAACTAGTTCAGATAAGAACTGGAGAGTTCGGCCTGCTCGACCCGACACGGCCACAGATCACCGCCAGAACCTAAGTCACAATTTACCTCCTTGCTCTTAACACACATTTACTCATCTCTTAACACACATTTACTCATCCCAAGATTCTGGCTCCTTTGTTAGACTGCATCCATACTGTGTAATCTCCATCCTGTGATAAATTATGGCACAATTCACTTGTTTATTCAATTACAATCTAAAACGAAAGTAAATAAAAAATTTGCTGAAATGTTTATCCAAATCTTTCCTTTTCTTTTTATTGAAAAAGTTGTATTAGTGACATTGGCTATAAGTTTGTTCTGTATACATTGGATCATGGAAATGTCTTCAGGAACCAGGTTGAGATGTTGTCACAGCTCAACAAACAAGTGAAGCCGGTCCACGTGGTCCACATACAGGTCTGTCCAAACTCCTAGGTTTCCTCGTGTTACGTGGCCCATCCCCTTCGTCTTGCGTTATCTGTGGAATTTTACTTCAATCGATGTGGGTGGGTTTTACATTTTGCTTTCAAATCCACATTGTGAAAAAT
Source organism: Tachysurus fulvidraco (assembly GCF_022655615.1). Classification (NCBI taxonomy): domain Eukaryota; kingdom Metazoa; phylum Chordata; class Actinopteri; order Siluriformes; family Bagridae; genus Tachysurus; species Tachysurus fulvidraco. The sequence goes on from NC_062521.1 coordinate 15,735,347, forward strand.
GCTGTCTAGCCTGTGGTTATCGATGTAAGGGAGGAGCAGTACATTTGAAAAATCAGGTCACACCGAGGCTCATGACCGCCAGTGAATCTCTCATGTGCTGTTCCGGTCTAAAAATAGAGCTTAATGCACATCACATCGGGGCAGACACTAAAAGTCTCCCAGCATTAGACAAGAAAAGATTCGGCGAATATTGAAGCAGTGCAGTAGTAGGAAAACTCAGACTATGCAGAAGAGAAATAAATTCCTGAAACTTCATATTCACGCTCCAGTGATTCGTTTCTGTTTGTCTCTTTGAAATGAGATCGGACTTCAGATGAGGTTTGTAACACTTCAGGATTGTGAGCATCTCCCCTGCCAACTTGATGCATTACGAGTTAAGGCAGCAAATATGTTTCCACTTTTAAAAAAAGATGCTTAAATCTTAAGACGTCTAATTTAGGGTGACAGAAAGGAGGAATTCCAGGCGCGGACTTTTAGGATACGCTGTAATTTACATTCTTGCAAAGTTCGTTCAAAGTGAGAGGTTGTATTTCAGGCCGAGTCTTTATCTCAAAGCAGAGCAGCTCGTTTCAAACAGCAGAGCTTCCAGTCAAGAGGTTAGGGGCACATGGGGTGCTTTAAAGAGAACTTTTAAACAGGGAACAGATCCAGATCCAAGAACAGGTAAAGTGGAGAAACTCCATGTTTCTCATGCCAGGCTCGCTATCTGTAAGTGCTGAAAACTCAGCTCCTGAATGATTTACGCCGTACTGGCCGAGGCGCTTGCTGCCTCCCACGCCGGACAGAACAAAAGTCATGTCCGTGTGTGCTGCCAAGTGCTACACACATCCAGCACACACTACAGCTGCGTGCTCACGCCTTTATTCTCTTCTAACACATGACCATACAGAGCCTCCGACCAGACATAACCTGTAAGAGCACAAGATCATGTACCACAGACAATGACTGCACTGTGTGTAATAGTGATATTAACAAGAGACAGAGATGGATGAGACATAAAAAGGAAAGTGTGAGCTCAAAAACCAGACACATCTAGAATGTGCTACAAATCCACCACTTTTTCCCTTTAGGGACCTCCAAGTGTGGCGACCTCCAGTGTGACAGCTTTTTCCCTCTGTTTTATGAAACAAATCTAATTAGTAAGAAACCTCCAATGAAATGAAAGGAAAAGCAATTAGAAGCAAAAGTGAGAATCCGTGAAGAGAAGTTGTCAGTCTAGCCACAGCCTGAGCCGAAAGCAGAGAATCTGATTAACCTAGCTTGCAGCTCACGACGCTGCTACGATAATTAAAGGGATTCATCAATAGTCGCGTACGCACCTCCTAGCAGCGCCCATTACTCCAAGGCCTGAGTGCACTCTGCAGCAAGCCTCGAGTGCAAAAGGGCAGAGGGGAAGCAGTGAGGCTCTCTCATTTTTGCTGCTGGATTGGGCAGAGAGCTAATGAGATTAGGCTGTAATGGACTGAGAGTAAACTCACACTTAGTACAAGCTCTGCTGGACAGACGCTCTCGAGCCGCTCTGCTGCCCGTGGAAGGCTGGCATGTGAAGGACTGTCATGGGAAGTGTTGGCATGGGGGATCCTGTATGGAGACGCGTCGGGCAGCGAGGGCGCCAGCGGGCACAGAGCAACGGACCCTCAGGGCTGAGCTCGGCACTTCACACAAATACAGCTCTGTGCTCACAACTGAGGAGGCTCATTCACACACGCACGCACACACACACACACACGCACACAGCTCCTGGACTTCCCCTTCCAGAAAAAAAAAGTCCTGAAGGCAGGCGTGGGCACTGTTATATATTTGTCATCAGGAATGTAACCATCGAGGTCTTTACAGAGCCGAGACTAAATTCTGACTTTTTATTCCTTACATTTATTGTTTAAGGAATTCAGTAGTTGTTTTTTTTGTTTGGTTGGTTGTTTTTTGTTTTTTATTCTTTATTCTTTACGTGCGACAAGACAGGTTTCCCTGTTACGTGGAAATAAATAAAACTCACTTCTAATAGATGTTTAAAGGCATTTGATCATATTGTTCAGAACAGATTTAGACTTCCCTGAAAGCCAAATACAATTCAATATAATTTTCAGTCCTCTGAAGTAAACTGCACTTATACTGCAGTGCTCTGGTAAAGAAATCCTCCTATTTTTTACTCGGACGTTTATCATGATCATCTTCCACATATACAGCATCACACACACACACACACACACACACACACACACACACACACACACACACACACACACACACACACACACTGCACAGTGTTGGTGAAACACAGGAGCAGTGTTTTTAGTGATAGCATTTGGGGCATAAATAAATAACATTTCTTTAGGGCCTTTTCTTTCTTTAAGTATGTATCGCTCGGTGGATTGACCTTAAGGGGTGAGGTGCACAATTTGTCAACAGCTCCATGGCGCAGCAGAAGATGTGTGTGAGGAGGATGGTGGCAGTGTCACGGTATCACAGAGAGAATCGGCGCGTGTGAGGCGGTCTGGAATCAATCCTGCCGACTGCCACTCAGCCCCTGTGGATTAAGATTTAAATTGGAGCCCATCTACGCCGTCACTAAAATGGATACTGTATCCTTTATGCAGGAAGTGGGGAATTACTGCGGATCCTCCTACCCTAACACACACACACACACACACACACACACACACACACACACACACACACACACACACACACACACACACACACACATGCGCTGCTCTTGACAGATAAGTGGTGCAAAGCAAAGCTGCGTGGTGCACACATTGCTGTTCCAGACCCAGCAACTGCCTTCATCTAGGAGCGAGCAAATAGAGCTGGAGACGTGTGGCTCTCCGAGTGACACGCTATTGCTTTCACAACCTCACACGCCATGAACTGAGCACAAACAAAAACAGCCAAAGGCAGTTCTCGCTCAAACAATGCTCTCCAAATAAGAGAGTCAAATCCAAGCCAAGGAATGGCACCACCATAATACTCGTGTACTTAAGTCTCCATTCTGCTCTCCTCTTCTCTCCTTTGGCTGGGATGGTGGAGCTGAAAGGTCAGCGGTGGGTAATTTGTTTTAGCCACGCGGACAGCCTCACAACAGACGCGGGCAGGTAAACCAATTACGCACTGACATGAATCACCATGACGAAGGGCAGTGTGGCCATTAGAGGCCATGTTTCTGTCCTCCTTCTCCTCTCCCTCATTAGCTCCTCTAAAACGTCATTTACACACAGACCCAAGCGGCTCCCGCTTTAATAACTAACGCTATTTTAACAAATCGGCCAAAGGTCATATACCGTGCCGACGACTACTGTTTAAACAGCGACAATCAATTGTGCAAGTCACTGCATTTATTATTCGCAAAACAAGCCATGTCCTCAGCTCAACGATATAAACAGTTCTGCTGCTCCGAATAAACCATTAGGCTTTCTGGCTCTGTGGAGGCTTGAAAAGAATGTCCTGTAGGCCTTCCTACACCAATGAGCTGAAATGGGAGAGATTTGTGGGGATTTTGGTGGCTTTTAGTAAGACGCTCGGTTATATGAAGAGACTTTATTTTTCTTAATAAATGTTTCATAAAGCTTTGCAAGCCTGCCAGTTTTTTTGTCTGGTCTGGTCTCCAGCACCACCTTGTGAAAACAACAGTTTGCTTGGCATTCATTACCGGTCCTCCAGAGGAAATATGCAGCTCTGTCTGGTGGCCATGGCTTTATGGATGTGAGCAATTTCATCCATGTCCTCCACACTGCTTTTAATCACATTGACTCCCTCATCTACCAACAGTAAGAAAATCTCCTTTTCCGGACATCCCACTCATTCACTCACTCACTCACTCACTCACTCACTCACTCACTCACTCACTTATTCACTCACTTACTCGGTCGCTCACTCACTTATTCACTCAATCACTCGCTCTGTCACTCATTCACCTGCCTACTCACTCACTCATTTGCTTACTCATATACTCACTCACTCACTCACTCACTCACTCACTCATTTGCTTACTCATACACTCACTCACTCACTCACTCACTCACTCACTCACTCATACACTCACTCACTCACTCACTCACTCACTCACTCACTCACTCACTCACTCACTCACTCACTCACTCACTCACTCACTCACTCACTCACTCATACACTCACTCACTCACTCACTCACTCACTCACTCACTCACTCACTCACTCACTCACTCACTCACTCACACACACACACACTCACACACACACACACACACACACACACACACACACACACACAAACTACAATGTGACTTGCAGCTGCCTATGGGCACAGCACAGCTCCTGTGTGTGTGTTAAATATGCCACCTTGGAAATTATTGATGCAAGCGAGCAGCACTTTGAGTCTCTCTAACTAGCCTTTTCTGCCATCTGGCTCTTTTGCTCATCCACTGTACTCCATTCACCGGCCCCAGAGCAGCCCTCGGCCTCGGCTCGGCTGTTACTATAGCAACGGGGCTCTTTCAGCACTTGCAAAATAATGAAGACAATGTGTTTTCCATTTAGATTAGTTTTTGGCTTGGCGGAGATACAGAGTGTCCATCTTAGCACCTCTTTCATGGCTGATACAATACAATAAAAAAAATGGCTCTCGCAGTCACAACTACAGGTTAAGGTTTGCTATGGAGCAGAAGGCTAACAGGAGAAACTCCTGTTTTAACGGCACAGAAAAGTTTAATAACAAGCGAAAAGATGAGATACAGCTTACAGGAAACAAAGAAAATGGGATATCTTTCATTTTTTTCCCTGAATAGTCGCGAGCTATTTAATGAGTTCAGTGAGGAACAATTCCGTTTTTGTTTTGTTTTTTCTTTTATTTAAAATCCACAGCTTCTGTAGTATTTGTTTTTGTATGAAGGATAAACCTAGAGCTGAAATAGTACTGAACTGTTCTCTTCATGTTCCCACAAACCCTTTCTTTGTTCTGTGTAACTGTTTACTTTGGGAGTCCAGATTCTTTTGAAACTGATGCATTTTGTCATCGAGCAACAATCGCCGCCGCGTGAACGCACGCTTCCATCATAACTGATGTGGAAATGAAGTGACCGTGATAAGGTGAACGGTGGAGTCCGAGCACACATCAAACACAGAGCTCATTCCTCAAAGCTCTTTCATTCTGCACTTTCTCACATTCTCACAGTCACCACTAACAGTTCAAGCTGAGGACACTGAGAAGTAACTCACCGCAGTTAAACATCTTCGCTCTCAGATACCTGTTAGTGCTACTGATAAAACGTCCAGAGGGGTTTTTTTGTTGTTGTTGTTGGTTTTTTTTCGCCCGATTTGGCCTTTTTCCTGATAGAAGCCTTGGTGGAAAGAGTTTAGTGCATGTTTACAGTGGAAACAGTGAGTCTGGGACATTTTCTTCAAGTCCCTTTTCCACTGTTTATACAGAGGGGAGAGGAAGAACACTTCCTGAAAGGAAAGCCAGCTTTCCAAGCCTAAATGAAATCCAAGCGTTTCAACAAATCTGCAGACAGGAGAACACTCTGTATCCAATTTTTGTTTTCCACTTATTGGCCCGTAAACACATGCACGCACCATTGGGCCTCTGCACATGTGTATGCCTTCTTTCTCTAAAACACATACACACACAAATAAATGGTACATGCAAAGAGATTCCCTTTAATTCTAAATGAAGAAAATGTGCAATTCTAAAGCTAAATGTTTACCAGGTTTTTGTCACGCAGCAGCGTTAGAATTAAGAGTTTGCAGCAGCAGCAGTCTATCTGTGAAAAGAAAAAGAAAAAAAAAAAAAAAGAAGTAATAAACCACTTCTTACATTTCCTCTTGCCTGGAGTAATTGAGCCACACATGGCCCAGAGATGATTGTTTCTCACGGTATCTCTGACATGATTGAAACCGTAATGCAAGAGAGAAACACGTTACTCCTTGATTACACTGAATAAGTCTGTTACTAAATAAAGACTGCTTTAAAAGAAATTATGTTCTGGGGCTTTTAGATCTAAATGAGATCAAATAATATTTTGGCAAGAATTAGACAAAACATGTGAAGCTAGGGAGAGTTGCTCAGCAAGGACAGATGCCACTGCTTCTTTCTGGCTTGTTATGTTGTGGATCTGCACACAGGACCCTGGCGAAGTCTCACAAGCAGGAGATTCATATATATATATATATATATATATATATATATATATATATATATATATATATATATATAGTCTCGTCCATATACACAGCGATGCAAAATGTACAGAAGTACATTCCGAGTCCCAAACAGACGAAGCGCTGGTGGACTGCAGAGGAAGTGCATACAGTAGGCAATTATTAGCAATGGAAAACAGTCCCAGCTAATTGGCAGGCTCAGGTCAATACACAGCATGTATATTTAATGAGCTGCTGGGGTTCATCTGATCCAAAAAAGATCACAAGGGGATCGGTGGTCAATTTCACATGGAGTAAATAACCATTTATAATGATGTGTTGTTAAAGTTTCATTTCACAAAACAACAGGCGACTCCTCGACAATCCTCTGCTGATTTATTATTAACAGGAACGTGTACTAGTGAAGCGCTGACGTATAGAGTGGATTGAACGTGAAAAAAGAAAGGAAACAGTTTGTTGGATGATCTGTGATTGGAAAAAAAAAAAAAAAAGCCAAATTCTGATTCTAGTCCAAACACGAATGCCTGCTCGTTGACTTTAATAGTAAAGCTTACGCAGAGAGCAGTCCTCTGGAAGGTAAGAGCCGGGCCCCACTAAATACTCAATTATGTGTTCAGTGACCTTAGCACAAAGTGTCACTAACTCCAGTATTAAACAGCCAAAAGCAGTTAAAACTGCAGTGCAGGGCAAAAGACTACCATATTAAGTGAATTAAACAAGTTAAGTCCACTTTGTCCTCTGGCTCATTAGGAGAGAAAGAGGTTCATCTTTCCCTCCATAACGGCATTAAACACCTCCAGCACGAGTGCGCTGATATTCACAGGTTTAGCTGTAAAATGGCCAGTGTGTTTAAAAGTGTCAGCCACGCAGGCCTTGTCCATTCTCGGTTAGAAGAGCCTGGCTAAAAGGCCCATTGTTCCAAGTGACAGGCCTGCTCGGGAATATGTAAAGAGAAAGAAAGCATGAGAGAGAGAGAAAGAGAGCGAGAGAGAGAGAGGGAGAGAGAGGCAGGTGGAGAGGTTTGATTAATGCCACACGCTGCCTGGGCTGGGCTGGTGGGAGACCCCCACAGTGCAGCCTGCCAGCCCTCACAGAGACCACCAGGTGAGCACCATTCATCATCCGCAACTAACACAGCCAGACCCAGCCGAGCCCAACCCGCTCCAGATCGGGCATCTGCTCACAGAGGGCCCACTCGCCACTGACGCACACGCTAACCCCCCCGTGTCTGTGTGTAAAAGTGACACGGAGACACAGAGCGCAAAAGAGTGAAACGCCCCTCTTCCTCCTGCCCTACCGATCCCGCTGTGGTAGATAGCACGCGAGGCCGCAGAGGCCGGTTTCCACGCCAAAATCTGTAAGGCCGAGCTCAGCCAAGTCTGGCGCAGCACGCACTCATTAAGATGCAGCCGCTATGAGAGGAAAACGCTCGGACTGATGTCATGGGGTTGTGTGCTGCCATAAGGTCACGCTGCAGCCCATGCCACTCCATTTACATAAATGAAACAAAGGCGCATGCAGTCAGCTATGAAGCATGTGCAATGAGCCATGCATGACAGCAAGCAGAACAGGGATAAAGCCCTGTTCATTAGACAGGCCATGTGGCGTCGTGACGTGGTGCCGGATCGGTGTCACGTGATTAAGACTATATGAAACTATTTATTCACTTGTACTCGGTTGTAATAGCAACCAGCCCTCATTTTAGTGTAATCAAGTCAGATAAATTGTTTCCTCATAAAATTAACCACTGGGCAGATTACATTATAAGATGATAACTGCTGTAAATGTGGATGACAAACCACTAGGCTTTCAACTAATTATCAGTCAATTCCCTGCTGGCGATTACAAAAGAAGTACGTTGATGGCTTTTTGAATTCAATTTGAAATTGATTAAAGTTACAAGACTGATTTTCCATCACGTTACGTCGCCGGCGAACGCTCGATCGAGCCGTTTTTATTCCCGCTGGGTGTTTATTTCATGAAACGCATTCTATCTGCTGTATTCTTGTCAAGTCTCTGCATCACTTAAGGCCTGCTGATTTCTTCCATCTGACATAATAAACACAAACTTTTGCTCCTTTGCCATCGAGTCAATAAATTTGCCTAATAAGTATCGACAGCCTCCGTTCAAAACAATACGACACGCAGGTCCATTTAGCTGCATTAATTGCTGTTTGAAACTCATCGATCAAACTTTTTCCCCCCAGACATAGGACAATGAGTGTGCCACACGGCCCTTTCTGAGACGGTGCCACAGACAGAGGAGCAGAAAGCAGGATTGTTTAATTAGACAAGCTGAAGGCCTTTTCTCATGCCAGCACACAATGGGCAATGATTAGCAGAAGGTGTGTTTTTGCTGGTGGAAGATGCTAGATGTTGCGTGAGCATTGTGTTTGGCTGGCAGATCAGTGCCAGGCAAGACCAGGCTCTCCACGAACAACACAAAAGCTCACCCTGAGCTGTCTGACCGTCGGCCAAATTCCACACACACCAACCGAGGAAAAGCATCTGGATTACCTAAATGAATTCTGTTTTCTGACAGGAGACAGAGTAAAGACTGCAAGGGCAGCATTAACCTTTTTATATAATCTGTATCTCACGCACACACACACACACACACACACACACACACACACACACACACACACACACACACACACACACACACACACACACACACACACACACACACACACACACACACAGATGTTGGCCTTACTATCCTCCCTTTACCTCAGTAAACAAACGAAACATATTAGATCTTTTTTTTTTCCTTAAATAAAAGCTGCACTTTTGGAAAAAAAGAGACATTTTCATTGTGAGGATCTTCCAAATGTAACCACAAAGTTAAATCCTGTCTGAAATTACTATCTTTGTGGGGACATTTAGTCACTCACACATTAATGGCGTGTCTTACAATCCTTGTGAGGACCTTAACCTTTACCTAAACAAAGGAAACTTTTTTTTCCAATAAAAGCACATGTTAAAAAGGCTGATTTTCCAATCCTTATGAGAACATAGTCCCCCGGCATGATGTAAATACACACACACACTCACTCATACACCTACACCCACACCGACACACACACACAAACCGGTAGGACTTGCGTAACCAGAGGACGAAGTCTGATTTTATCCTGCAGGATGGACTGAAATCAACTGTCTGCTTATAGCCTATAGCAGTGGGCCAGATTAGAGCAGTCAGAAGGAATTAATCAGTTCTGTTAAATGTTTTTTGGGGGGCTTTTAGGTTTGTGGACAGGTTACAAAGTAAACAATTTAGCCCGGCGCACAAGGATAGCTTTATTGTAACGACACATAGTCGACATGGTGCTAGGGAAGGGGAGCAGGTAAAGCTGGAGGTGCTTTATACTCGCTCCGGATAATGACAGCAGGTTATATCCGAGGCAGGGAAAGAAAGCGAGGGATAGAGGCGAGGGTGGGGGCATGCATTGATTTTGCACACTGCCCCTCTTTCTATTACAAGAAGCTGATCAATATGCTTGACACTGTGCAGCAGAGGAATACTGCTAAAGCTGCATATCTGCACTGAGCATGTGGCCTGTCTGGTAATCATTCTTTTCTGATTGCGTCTCCCCCTCCACTTCAGTCTGTTTAAGTGCGTCTGTTAACCCAAACACACACACACACACACACACACACACACACACACACACGTCCCATGTCTATACATGTGCACACCATGCACACATAAGCATTATTATGTTCATGGAAGCAGACTGCAGACAGCTGATATCTCTGCTGTGATTGTTGATGTACAACAAACAGTTGATGTGACAGCTCCGGTTTGTTTCTCCGAGTTAATGCGTGTGCTTATGAGTGGACAGGTCACTGATCAATAGGGCACAAGCTCCATGTGCCATATCTACAGGCCAGAGTACAGCAGGTCAACTAGTGTAAAACAGAGAAATCTCAAACGTCAGGGTGTGTACACTCTCTCTCTCTCTCTCTCTCTCTCTCTCTCTCTCTCTCTCTCTCTCTCTCTCTCTCTCTCTCTCTCTCTCTCTCTCTCTCTCTCTCTCTCTCTCTCTGTGTGTGTGTTTGTATGTGTGCATGTCTCCTCCTCTCTCTCTGTCTCTCCATCTTTCTCTTTGAATCCGAGGCCACAAACACCAACAATAATCAGAATGGTACACAAACAGCCGGCTCCATTCAGAATGTAATTGTTGCAGCGTGCAGAAAGTGAGTCTCTGCGGTTTGGTCTCTGCCGGGGCTCGCACGGTATGCTGCCTTTGATCAGATAATCATCGCCCGGGTGTTCATTTGCAGAATAGAACATCGGTTGCATCTCCAGAATCAATTACGCCGCTCGAAAGTTCACGTCTGCTACCGAGAATGAAACTAAGCAGCGCATACAGACCTCTTGTGAAAGGGAGGAAAAAAAGAAATGTAAAGAAAGTGAATGGAACAGCACTGTGTGTCCTGTGTGTGAGCTTTCGCTTGTGTCAGCACACCGATGTTATGATAGCGGCATGCGGCTGTTACGCTTGGCGCCACGCTCTCCTGGCTAGCTGCAGGTTTACCAGCTACTTCTGAATCCTCAGCTAGAGTGTAACACCTGAAGCTGTGTGAGCACGGAAGTCAAGATCAAGTAATAAGGTACTTCCTGTTAGTGTCTGAATAGAAACAAGCGATTAAGTGCGGAAAGGTCCTTAAGATGCAAAAGCCTGCTTTAAGAGCTAAATAAATCTAATCATGGAAAATGGTCTGTAATGAGCTGAAAGAGGTTCAAAGTTCCAAAGTGCTTTAATGCGTAGAGAGCGTTTGTTAATATGTTCACACTGGTAAGCTAGTATATATACAGTACTGACCAAAAGGACACACCTTCTCATTCAAAGAGTTTTCTTTATTTTCATGACTTCAGTGTGAAAATTGTAGATTCACACTGAAGGCATCAAAACTATGAATTAACACGTGGAATAATATACGTACATAACAAAAAAGTGTGAAACAACTGAAAATATGTCATATTCTAGGTTCTTCAAAGTAGCCACCTTTTGCTTTGATTACTGCTTTGCACACTCTTGGCATTCTCTTGATGAGCTTCAAGAGGTCGTCACCTGAAATGCTCTTCCAACAGTCGAAGGAGTTCCCAGAGATGCTTAGCACTTGTTGGCCCTTTTGCCTTCACTCTGCGGTCCAGCTCACCCCAAACCATCTCGATTGGGTTCAGGTCCGGTGACTGTGGAGACCAGGTCATCTGGCGCAGCACCCCATCACTCTCCTTCATGGTCAAATAGCCCTTACACAGCCTGGAGGTGTGTTTGGGGTCATTGTCCTGTTGAAAAGGTGGTGTGTCCAAACTTTCGGAAGGTGTGTCCAAACTTTTGGTCTGTACTCTATATATATATATATATATATATATATATATATATATATATATATGTGTGTGTGTGTGTGTGTGTGTGTGTGTGTGTGTGTGTGTGTGTGTGTGTGTGTGTGTGTGTGTGAGTGAGACGATATAAACAGTTGATGTAATCAGTTTCCACGTTTTTATTCTGTGTTTCTGTATCAAACAGTAAATGGGAAGTAATCTGAAGTAAAAAATAAAGTTGGGAGAGAGTTAAAGACACATCAGACCATCATTCATCAGAGAATTGCTCCGAGCTACTGGTTGTCACTTCACGGAGTCGAACCTGCTGTAATTCGGATAGAATTCAGGAAGTGATCTCTCAACATTTCAACGTTCACACATCGCAAAAGCCATCTGTCACTTTTCAGCCTGACTGTTAGAGATAGTAGAGGTCGATGATGGGAATTTTTACAGATATGGTTTTATTTAAAACACTCGACAGTTGTGTTGAAGATACAGACAGTGGCTCTAGGATTCCTTCGATTTTGCGTTCATTCAGCCAAAGCACTTCATTTACATTTACACCATTTGGCAGACTTATCCTGATCCTTATCACATTTATACAGAGTAGTTGAGGGTTAAGGGTCTTGTTGGGTCTTGCTCAAGGACCCAACAGCAGCATCTTGGTGGTGCTGGGATTTGAACTCACAACCTTCTAACCAGTAATCCAATACCTCCACTTCAAATCAATGGAGATGCTTAGGCTCGAACCCAGGATCTCGTACATGCTTTGATTCCTGTTCATCAAACATGAGTACAGCTATCTCAGAAAGGAATTACATATTAGTCTTCACTGGTAGGAGTTGAACAATTTCACCAATTCAAGTCGTTTTCTTTAGGGAAAAATACTGCATCACAAACATTGCTTTGGCTGCAATGATCACAAAAGACCTCCTGGAGGAGTGCAGTCTCTCTCTCAGACTCTCTCTGATCTGAGCATGAAGCCACTGGGAGCTTTTAAAAGCCCGTGTAGCCAATACAAACAGAGAGGAGGCAGAGCTTTAAGTCGGCTCTATTGCTGATTTTAGAAATGAACTGAAACAAGTTCGACTTCCTGCTGCTGTTTAATCCATCCTTTTTTTCATCTAATACTCTATTCTAGTGTGTAAGCGCTCCAGACAACGGTTTGCTCTCATGTGAAAGCAGCTGGGTTTGTACGTGACTTCTTCTGTTAGGTTGTTAGAATATTCAGCAGAGTAATTTGTCTTTATTTATTGCGCAATTCAACATGGCCTTGTGTCTGGTGTTGTTTTTTTTTTTTTTTTGGTGTTAACGATTTCAGAGCTCTGGCCGCGTCTGTGTCTGACTGACTGATCAGCTCTGTCTGCATGGCTGAGAGAGAGAGAGAGAGAGAGAGAGAGAGAGAGAGGGAGGGAGAGAGAATATCGATGCAAGGCTCAGGTCACAAAATGATGTTTTAGTCAGCGGTTTGAGCTGTGCCTGAGTCGGGCGCGCTCCCGTGTGCTCCCGACGCTGCCGCCCACCTTCCATCAGAATTCATACCCTCTTCATTATGATTTAATGCTCCACACAAGATTCTCTAAATGAATCCTACACAAATAACATGGCCATTAGGTCATTTAATATCCTGAGTCTAAACGTGTGGGGCCCCTGGGGTTCTGCTCCTGTCTAGACATATGGAAGCACTCAAACATGCACACACTCACTCGCACGCACGCACACACACACTTGCACACACACACACACACTCAAAGCAATCCAACCAGCTCACTGGGGTCCCCCAGGAGTAGCAAGAGAGACAGAAACCGCTGAAGGAGACCAGGAGCAGAGAAAATAATCAGTAGTGGTAGACTGGGCATTTATCAGCCCAAAAAAGTACATCCACACATGCTGGCCACCGCTCGCTCCTCTTTAGCCACCGCTCGCCATCTCTCCTGGCAGCATTTCCTTGGTTACAGTAATATGTCTTGTGCGATTAAGAAGAAAGATGACAAAAGGATTTGCTGACGGACATATTGTGGGAGGCTGGGGCCCCGGAGCGGCCGTCCTGCTGCCTGCCTGCCTCACAAGCATGACCTCTGACCCCTGCCAGGGGCCCAAAGCATAGAGTCCCAGCTCAAGCTGAAACTTAAACTCCTGTGTTGCCATTCCATTCAGGCCACAGCTGACAACTGGCCAAAAGGAACCCTCTTTCACAAAGACAAAGACTTGGGCTGCTCCTCACATGGAAAGCACACCAAGACCAACGCCAACCGAGTGCCGAGGCACACAGCTTCTGTAGTTAACGCTGCCTTTGGTTCACAGTGTTGTAAACACATGCAAACACGTGCAAGATTGCTCAATGGCCCCGGTTGCTTTCGAGGCAACCATTAATATCAGCCTAGCAGGAAGGCAAAAGCTCCTCTCTTTTCACACCTCAATAATAAGCTGTCTGATGCTTTGTTAGAAGATGAACAGATTTAAGAGGATGGAGAGGGCAGAGGAGGAAGGAGGGGGGAGAAATTGTGGCACCCAGGGGGAGGAGTGGCAGAGAGCGTGTTCTCAGCGCACGGCTACATAAGGAGACACGACGTCCTGTTTTGGTGTGTGCCGTCCGCAATGGCAAAATGCAGCGTGTCAGCTCACTGGCTGAGTGCGCTCGGGAACAAAGGAGCAGTCAAAGGGGCTGGTAATGATCTGAGAAACCTGCACAATGTCTGCAGAAATTCCCCTCGACGCAGACGCCAGCCACCCAGAGGAGGCTCGTGAGTGCAGGACTAGCCTTGGTAATCTGTCTCCTGCCCACAAAGAGAGACACACAGTGAGAGAGAGACAGAGAGAGAGAGAGAGAGAGAGAGAGAGAGAGAGAGAGAGAGAGAGAGAGAGAGAGAGAGAGAGAGAGAGAGAGAGAGAGAAAGATCATGCTGAGAAGCCTACTGAGGGGGCGTTCGTTAATGCTACAGTGGATGACACAGAAAATGTTTCTTTTCATGTGTTGGGAGAATCTGTTATGTAAAATAAACTCTAAAAACAGCCTACAGATAGTAAAGAGAGAAAAAAACACACGCATGGCTTCTCTGGCAAGTGAAAAGAGCAAAGAGTTGTTCATTAAAAAATTGATAAACAAAAATTGAAAAGGAAAAAAAAATGAAATAAAATAAATAAATAAAATAAAATAAGCAAGAAATAAGAAATTAAATGAAAAAATATATATATAATACAAAAATAAATAAAATAATTAATCTTGCTATTAAATTTAAAAAGGAAAAAAAAAGAAAATAAGAAAATAAACAAATAAATATATAAGCCAATGAGGCACAGTGGCTTTCTGGTTAGCAGATTTGCCCTCCGGGGTGAGGTCTTTGATTTCTGCCCCCAGAATTTTTTTTTTTCCTCTGGGTCCTCCGGTTTCCTCCACTAATCTAAAGACATGTGCTGTGGGCTGATAGTCGTCTTGAAATTGTATGCAGTGTGGTGTGTGTGTGTGTGTGTGTGTGTGTGTGTGTGTGTGTGTGTGTGTGTGTGTGTGTGTGTGTGTGTGTGTGTGTGTGTGTGAGTGATTGTGCCCCATCCTGCTTTATTCCCCTGTGATCGGCTCC
Organism: Tachysurus fulvidraco; assembly: GCF_022655615.1. Taxonomy (NCBI): domain Eukaryota; kingdom Metazoa; phylum Chordata; class Actinopteri; order Siluriformes; family Bagridae; genus Tachysurus; species Tachysurus fulvidraco. The sequence goes on from NC_062521.1 coordinate 15,750,395, forward strand.
AGGTTTCCTGTGACCCCGAGTAATATAAGCAGAAAAACAAATTCATTTTAAATGCAGGATTTTCAAAGTCTCTGAAAAGCTGTGCAGTTCACACTACATGACATTTATCATTTGCGATCTGTTGTTTTGTTCACACTGCTCTGCTCTGTGTCTGCGCCGTTCCCTGTGAGTAAATCCCTGTAACAGACTCACTCATGGCTTACTGCTTTATTATATGAAGATTTCTGTTATTATCTTTAATGGTCGTGCTTTTCACAGAGAAGTTTCTGCCATTCCTGTCGACGTCCACACTAAAGTTACGGCTAAAGCTGTGACACTAACGGCATCGCATTTCCTGCCTCGTACTATGGTGTCAAATCGAGCCTTTTAAGTAACGTGCAGCTCGACATGGTGGCAGCACATCAGAGGCTTAGGCTTGTGGTGCGGAGACAAACAGGAGCTCAGACGTTTCACCTTATCGAGGCTGCACGGATGGACTGGAGTCATAGTAATTAAGTTCATTAAGGCAGACAGGAAAGGCCAAGCTAACCATAGGGATCCTACTGAACTGGTGCTTAATCCTTCTTGGAGATGCAGTAATCCTTCAGGCGAGCATCATCCCAACACCGTTCCTGACTGATCTACCTCGTACCTTCACCTTCACCTACACCCTGAGGCAGAGAGAAGAGAGGCAACAACCTGGTACAAGCTGGTGGTAATGAGAGCGAGGAAGCCTTAGTCTGAGGCCTGCTGGAGTAATTAAACTCCCACACGACTTCTTCAGGAGAAGAGGAGGTGAAATCTCCAGAGACTGACGCCCATTTTGTGTGTGCTACTGGGAGCTGCAGCGCACTGAGCTGCGCTGGACCTGAGGGACACAAACAGATGAATGCCTGTCACTGAAATCGAGTCCCTGCCTTGCGGGAATCAGCTATAAGCACCAAAAACTAATCTATAAAAGGAAGATAGGGCCATCAGAGAGCCTGGTGTAGACACACACACACACACACACACACACACACACACACACACACACACACACACACACACACACACACACACACTTACTGCAAGTAATGAAAAACAAATAGCTGTGTCCTGAGTCATATTCTTGCAACAGCTCCCTGTTTTGATGATTCGTTTTTTTTAACTCGTGCATGCAGTGCAGTGAAAATGTAGACTTTAGGCAAAGAGATTGTTTCACCTAACAGCCTCGCTGGTCACACATGTCTCTGCAGAATTGTTGCTATAATTAGTGCTTTTGTATCGTACCGTGTTTGCTCTGTATAGCAGCGAGCATGTGGGAGGTCAGATGCATGGTGCCCTTTCCAGCTGTCGATGGGTTTATGTATACGTAGTAGAATACAGGCTCCGTCCCATTCGCACGAGCTTTCCAAGCAGCAGCTGCAGCCTTAATAATCAAAAACTATGCACAGAATTTCAATTAACCTAGCATGTCTAATATACGTTACCAAATTGGTACACCGAAATAAACCATACAATGACAACCAGATCGCAGCATATGCTCGCTGAATACGCAGCTGCCAAAAAAAAACCCCTATGTGTTTCAGTGAGCAAAGTGTGCATGCCTCTGGCTCTGTGTATTATGACTGAATGTAATGTAAAAGCCGCGGTGATGGCCTCTTTCAAGACCAACTTGCCGATCAGGAGGGTCCGTAAGCCTGTAAGCCCGTATGTGGAAGCTGATACAGTGGCGGAGATCGTAGCTCATCTTTCATGTACAGATTTGCTTTGGCTTAAAGATGCAGGCAGGAGGCAGAGCAGTGGCAGGCAGGGCGAACATGATGGCATCCTGGAACCGGGAGAGCATGACAGCACAAAGGGAGGGGCTATTATCTACCATCACACCCCTCTCCTCATGCACAACCCCGCCTTGGGCCTTCCTTCCCAGTTGCTTGGCCAGCTGAGCAATCAGGTCAGTCAGCTCTTCCTGCGTCGCCCCTGGTCAATTGTTCCCTCTCCGTGCCTCGTGTGCAGCCCACAGCTCTGATAAAATGATGTCATATCTGTTCCTGCGGCAGTCAGACAGTGCCACGGCGTAAACACACTGTGACTCGGGCAGGAGACAATGAGTCGGGTTTGGTTTCACCGACATTTCTGATGAGCTCGGCACTTCTGACAGGAAAACCGATTGTTTTTTGTTTTAAAGCTGCTCGGATGCCAGCGCACTTTCTGTAGTTTCTGCATCAGGTGGCGCTTGAAGCAATAGAATATATAGCGCTGTGGTGGCTTTCGTTTTCTTTTTTTTCTCTGCTCTGTTTAGAGAGATGAAACAAACATTATTGCTGAAGTCAATACGTGCTCTCTGAGGACCGCTTATCGGCACGGTACATACATTAGCAGTAGTTTGGCCTTAGTGCAGCCATTATATTTGCAGGATCATTCTTCTAAAAGATAACGGAGGCATTAGGATTTCTCTGAAGCACCTACGTGAGCACGTGCACTCGTCTGTCTCATCAAACAACTCCAGACTCATGGAGAGTGAAGCAGTGTAATGCAGTATCTCTAAACTCTGCCACTGATTTAAAAGAACGCAAACTCCAATAACACTCTAAAAGCAGCAAACGTAAGACAGCTCCCCTGCCACCTAAAGTGATTACCGTGCACTTCACCGAGCAAGGGATTGCAGATGAATAATTCACTGCTTTCAAAGCATGAAAATCCTCCCAGCATCCAGCACAGACACAGTGTTTCAGCGAGCAGTGTGAGAGAAGGAGCCGAATGAGAGGTCGAGTCTCCGACAGCACGGCCTCGGTGAACAAAGGGGATGGTTTTTTTTGTTGTTGTTTTGTTTTGTTTTTTCTCCGTGGGAGTGCAGAGTGTATAAACAAGCAGACGATTTGATTAAGTGTGTAATCGAGTGAGAACCCGAGCCCACACGGGTCCTACAACAGTACAACCGCTCACACTGCTGTGACACACGGGGCTGCTAATAAGAGCATGCTCGGAGTACACCTAAAACACACACACACACACACACACACAGACACACACACGTAACACTTATATCAACATCATTTATTTATGTGCTTCTTATATAATACAGGGCAATAAGTGTCTTCCTCTGGAAGTGGCAAACGATCACGTAAAAGAAATTATGAGTGCTAAAATCCGACGGAAATATAAATCACAGCAACAGTGATAATAATGATGACGGTGACATAATACAGTTGTCACGCTGCTTTATAAAGAAATGCCTTTATTTCCAATCTGGAAATCATTCAGTCAAGGCGGATGTTAGATGTGTGTGTGTATATATATATATATAGGATTGGCTGAATCTTTAAAAACAAAGCGTGAGAGTTTAAAGGCTTTACATTCTAATAAATCCCAAGAGTAACCCCTGGAAACAGCTGTATAAAAGGTTATTAGTTACATCCTTTCCATTTACACTTAGATTTTTAAGTGACGTGACATACGGCTAAGTACGGTGACCCATACTCTGCATTTGACCCTTCCAAAGTGCACACACAGCAGTGAACACACACACAACATGAACACACACCCGAGCAGTGGGCAGCCATTTAGCCAGTTGGGGGGTTCGATGCCTTGCTCAAGGGCACCTCAGTAGTGGCCTGCCCGAGACTCGAACCCACAACCTTAGGATTACGAGTCAGACTCTCTAACCATTAGGCCACGACTTGCCCAATCTAGGAAATAATTCCCAATTCCACATTTGTACCTAATACAAGTTTATTAGAGCTGAATTCATCGTTTTCGTCTCTTTAAACAGAACTGTGCTGGTGCTGTTCCACCGCTGATATGACCTTCAACCTTGAGCTCCTTATAAAACATGTCTAATGTAACAGTGAAAGCTTTCTCAAAGTTAACCATTGACAGGAAGGCGATCGTGCTCCCGGTGTGTATCTTCCGTAAGACCTGACCGGCTTCTGTCAGCGCGAGAGTCGCTGCTGTCTGGTGAGCTCCCGTAGTCCTGTATGTGAACGCTGAACGTTCCCCTGTGCACATCTGGCTCTCTTTTACAGCTGCACCGAGTCTCAAATCCCAGCAACATTTTGTCCTGTTTGCCTCCGTTTACTTTTATTTTTTATTTTTTTAAAAAAACAAGCTGATCGTTTTGAGACCAGTGAGCGATCTATCATGGTATTATAGAGCAGAAGAAATAATTAATGTTAATGTAGCGCATTAACACGAACTACCGGCTTGTCGTTTAAATAATGCAACTTGTGATGGCTGAAATAAACAGCAGAGGTTGTAAACCAAGTTAAAAAGATGACCAGAAAGCATTACCAATGATCATAATATTAACAGAGAATAACTGGAAGCGCAGCGTTGTCACTTTGCTCCTGAAGCACGTCTGTAAGCTGCGAGCTTTTTAACTGCAGCGTAATAAATGACAGGTTTCTAAAAACATGAAGGATCTTTCAGGATCGATATAAAGATAATAATAGAAACTGCACACCACAATTCAGTGACTGCATAAGTAACTTTATAAACGCAAAATAGTAAATAATATGAATAAACAATTAATAAAACAAAACCAAAACATACTTGCACAGTCCCACTGGGTATCGCCTAAAAGACATCTGGTGCAATTACTCTGACTACAAATGTGCACTAGAGCTGGTGCAGAAGAGCAGGGAGAGAAAATGCAGCGTCACGGCTGGATGACATGATCAGGAAATACTTGCATGATGATAAAACCTTTTAGGTTTATGAAGTTGATCTCTACAGATTGTCTGTATTCGGTAACCTCATCCACCACGTTCCTGCCTACATTAAAAACGTGGCTCTAACAAAGCGACCTAATGCTCTGTGAATTGATTCGGAGCAGCCTGTGCCTACACGTTAAAGCTTTGGCACAGGCAGACGGGATCGTGTCTCGGCCTGCTGTGAAGTCACGAATATTTACAGCAGCTGCGCGTCGTGCGTCTGCAAAATGCGCCGCACGGCCGTTTCAGCAAGGATGGTGTAGAGTTAGCAAGAGACTGATGCTGCATCCGAAATGATGTACTATGCACTTACACTACGCACTTTGCACTCTAGCGTCTGGTCTGGTATCTAGTCAGCGCAATATCGCTTCGAAAGGAACCTTTTTTCTAACAGCAAGTCAAATGACATCTGATGATGCACGTAATGCGATGGCGCCATGGCGGCTTTAGCGAAATATGTGAAATTTTCAAGATGCTGAAAAAGAAACACGCACTAATTTAATATACATTTGTAATGTCTGGTATAAAGTGTCGTCGGCCATCCTAGAAATTGTACTCGTCCAGTGGCAGCGCCTGGTAGCCCCGCCCCCTTTTTACCTACGTAAGCAAAAATGCAAGCGTCGAGTGTATTAAATTTCCAACATTCCACACTTGAATCTTTTCATCTTTAAGTACATTTCTTGTTGATATGCAGCCTGAACACACACATGACTACAACATGGACCAGAATAGCGCGTGATTAGAGACGTACCCTGAGCTTTGGTGCTCTAGTGATGTGTAGGTCAACCACAGCTACCAGGAGAGAGTAGAAACCTCTAACACGGGAGGAACTGTTAGGATTCGTCCCAAAAGAGACGGACCGGATCAGATTGCTCCACGGTAACATGCATGTCGGTGCTCTAACAGATCCTGTGACTGCCTCATACTCAGATCTGTTTTTCCCACTAATGCTATTTGTCTCTGCTCTACATCCTCCAGTGTCTCTGAATGGCAGACCCGAGAGCCATTTGTCTGCACGGTTAAAAAAGTATACAAGCCGGGATGTGGCTGGAGCTCAGGGGCAGCAGTGAACCTGGAGAAGTCCTACGCTTTATTTATATCCATCTGACCATCGAGCACATGGCCAAAGCTGAGGCTCATGTGCTGAACACTGAAAGTGAAAATGGAGAAAGCCATCAACTGCGTCATCAGAGAGGTTTTGTCTCAGGTCTTTAAGCAAATATTATTTCATGGTGTTTGGAATGAAAACCAGAAACGTTGCCTAAACCAGTGGAACCGGGAGAGGATTTCAGTTTAACATGCTTTGTGCATGACATCGTATTTATTTTCATAGATCGTTTCCTTCGGTGATGCCACTCGTGGGTGACCTCGATGACTTTACACCCGCGTTTCCTCTTCCTGGGTTTAAGCCGGTTTGTCGACAAAGCAACAATGCCTTGGGATATGATTACTATGATTTCATTTCTTCTGATTCTATTTTTTTATTTTTTTTTTGTGCGTGTTCCTGAACACGATCCAAAATCGATGGCCTACTTAAATCGTTAAGACACGACGACACCGACAGTGCGCAAGCTTCCCTCCCACATGCTTAGGTTCTTTACATTTAGAGAACTAAAATGTTGGAAGACTGTATTGCAAAGCATCAGCATACACACCCGTATATATGTGTGTATAAAAACATGATCGATCTGAAAAAAACGGAGCGGGATTTATTTCAGGTGTGAATGTGTCCTAGTGGTGTTTTCAGGTCTAGACCGGAGCTCTCTGTCGCAGCTCGGCTTCCTACGGCTGAGGGTTAAAGCTATTTAAGGAGACCCTAGAGCAAGCCCACCAAACACACCAGCACTGTACAACAGCAGCAGCTCCCAGACAGCTGAAGAATGGCTCCATTATTCATAGACACATACACACACACCCCCACACACACATATACACACACAGTGAGGTACAAACACCACTGACCTGCTCCTTGTGTAACCCATTTCTCTCCCTCTGCCTACTGGAAATTCCCCTGCTTGTGGATATGAGCATTAAGCAGAGCACATTGTTAGACTACAACAATTCTTTACTGATAACAGATATATCACAGCATGCAAGTGCTTCCATTTCATTAGGACTAAAGAACCTCTAATTAGTATCTCAAACCTTTCACGACTGCACGCTGCATCTGCACTCAGACTTACAGGAATGAATGTAGCACTTAACAAAGCATGGATAAATTTAATCATGCTTTATCCCAAAATCATTTCTTCTCTTGCGAGGAGTCGGCTATGTATAATTACCGGGCTAATTGGTTTATAATCTTTAGCAATCACCCGTCGCGGTGGGTACGAGCGAGGGGAAAGGTCCGTCATTTTTAGTTGGGGGAAGAAGAAAAAAAAAACTATGCTGGAGTAGAGGAAGTACGGCGGGACACGGATTTGCGTACTCGCAGACACGAGTCGCGTAGAATTACAGGCCGAGAGGGATCTTCTGTATGTTTGACAGGATCAGCAATTTACACCCCGAGTATGCAGAGTCGAGAGGATCATACTGTAAAGTGTACACTCAGAGTGTCGGGCGGTAACGGCATTGTGAATTATACCTGCTGATTAAATACAGTTCACTCAACTGCAAACCCTAATCCGAGAGCAAGTGAATGGAAGCCTGCTTATTTTGTTCGTTTTGTCGCTACTGCCGCTGTCTGTAAATGAACTAATGCGCTGTGTGCGTGTATGTGTGTGTGTGTGTGTGTGTGTGCTTATGAAACATCAGGAAATACCAAGGCAGGCATTCCAGCTCGTCAGCACCTCTGTTTCTCATGTGACTGGAGACACACAGCCCAGATTGTGTGCGAGTTTGCTCGCTGAGGATGATAAGAAAAATTTGGTAAAGTGAGAGAGAGAGAGAGAGAGAGAGAGAGAGAGAGAGAGAGAGAGAGAGAGAGAGAGAGAGAGAGAGAGAGAGAGGGCTGGGAGGGGGAAGATAATCTGATATGCATGACTTGAGGTTCTTCCCAGCTTCTCTCTTTCTTTTCTCTGGCACAAATCACAGGTTGTATCCATAATTTACAGGTCTCTTCTCTCTCCTAGAAGCCAGGCCGTCCTGTCACACGCTCATCAGTATAATGCCATGCAGACGCCGCGTACAGGCAGTACAGCCTCGACTCATACGCCAGGGTACGGAACGGGAGGGGACTGTATTCCTAAAGAGGCTCCAGACTGGTTAAAAACCATTTAGACATTGATGCAACATTGGCGTTTTCCAAAGAAATCTCTTTATCTCGATAATTCCACCTGTCATTAATAATGATGTCGGAAAAAACTGACACTAGCTTTGTGAGGAAGCGCAACAAAGAGGCAGCAGGATTTGAGAGTCCCTGCTGCTAATTATGACTCATGTTGTACAGTGTGTTCTGCTGTTACTCAAGAACACTAAATGAATTTGTCATTTGCCAGCGCTCGGGAAATATTACCTTACACAACACGATCCGAGCCGTCCTCGATTTTAACCAGCAATTACACAAGTAGGGAAGTTTCAGAAAGCAATCACGCCATGCGAGAGGCACGCATGACTGTAAATCTGTGATTGGAGTGAGAGTCATTAGGAGAAATGAGCAGTGAAGGATCATCAATCAAGAACCTTACCAGAGGACGCGGTAGGTTTCTTTGTTTAGTGTTTAGCAAATCCACTCTTATATCCTCATCAATCATCCAGCTGATCTGGAATGGAGAAACAAAGCACAGGGTGTAAACACCTCAGCAAAGCAACACCGCTCTAATCATTTAACGTGCATCAACTCCGTACGGATTTCCAACGCCATGTGGACCTGATTAAAGGAAGCAGAAGACCACAACTACACAAATACGGCACCAAATTTACCAGGGTGCACGACGAGAGAGAACGCACGAGCCGCTAATTCAGCTTCACGTATAAGTCACGACATGCACTGGTTTCCAAACTAGTGATGAAAAGATTCGAAAAATCGATTTGACAGACATGTGTTATGTAATGTTTTCATCTGCTTCTCAATAATACATCGGTTCGCCTGATAAAAAAACAAAAACAAAACGAGTGTTCGGTTTGTCGGCTTCGTGTCGGCCGTCTCCAGATAACAAGCAGGGGGATTAATACACAAAACGGGTTTCTATCATTAAAAACATATAACGGCACAAATCAAACAAACATTCCCACAAAAGCCATAAGACAACATGAAAAATTCAGGTAGTTACATCCATCTTACAGCTTACAACATGCCACTCATTATATTATACTCGGTGCTTGTTAAGTTCCGGTAACAAGAGAGAAGACAAAAATCGCTTGCCGTGTTTATATATATTTATATATATGTATGTATACACGACTGATCCAGCATTTTAAAGCAATATTAACTCAATAACATCATCAGCTCGGTGCTTCTTTATGACGACGTGTAACAATTCAGCCTTCTATATTGATGATGAGTGAGATAACAGAGCGTCTCCGAGCGACTCGGCAAAAATAATCTGCAGCAGAAGCCGAAGCATCGAAACATCAAGTTTCCAGATGAGCGACTCGCCAATATGGCTGCATGATTATTAAAGAGGAGGCTTAGACGTGAGAGCGTCAGACTCCTGACTGTTTGACCCTTCGGCAATTTTTTTAAACGAATAATAATAAGATGCTTCCATTTTACTACTATATTATACTACACAGCATCACAAGGAACCTGGAGTCTATCCTATGGGACGTGAAGTAGGGGACACAACGGACAGGGGCGCACACACACACACACACACACTCACACACTCACACTCACACACACACTCACACATAATTTAGACATGACAACACAACCATGGCATTTGGAGGGACTGGAGGAGGAAACCCCTGCAGCAGAGGGAGAACATACACACACACACACACACACACACACACACACACACACACACACACACACACACACACACACACACACACACACACGGAGCGGGAACCGAACCCCCAACTCTGGAGCTGTGAGGCAAACATCTGACATTCATGAATGGCAACTTGTTTGCATTTTCAATTGCTGCCTGAATGGCACAGAAGCTATTTAGCCTAAATCCTGAGCAAAAATAACTTCTATTCAGTATCAGCATTTTTAGTCACATTCGGGTGCTAAGAGCTTCCTAAATGAATACGAAAATTAACAGCGAGTTACAGCAATGTTTCTGTCCCTACAATTTCCCTCTAAATCCATACTGTATATGTAATGTGTCTCTGACGAGCTTCGAGCCGACGTCCTACAGATCATTAGTTTAGTAACTCATGTAATCAGTACACTGATAGACAGACAGACAGACAGACAGACAGACAGACAGACAGACAGAGACAGACAGACAGACAGACAGACAGACAGACAGACAGACAGATAGATAGATAGATAGATAGATAGATAGATAGATAGATAGATAGATAGATAGATAGATAGATAGATAGACACACAGGCAGATAGATAGACAGATAGAGTGCGAGGCTCAATGAGAGGGTTGCGTCATGAAGGGCAACCAACATAAAACCTGTGCAAAAACCAACACCTAACATAACATAATCCTTAGTCTATCTGTACTTGATTTCTATTTTTATGATAGGAGACAATGACAAAAAATCATTTCTCTGCCCGTGGTAGGATTTGAGATCTGAGCGCTGTGAGTAAGGGGGAATTGTGCTGATGGGTTAGTATGTTACTGTTGCCCCTGTGCACGTGCTGCTGTCTCTACACTGTGCTGTGAAACCAACTTAAATACAATCTTAAGAACATTGTTTTGTCAGCGGAGGTGTTCGTGTCCTTAATGTGTCGTATTGCTCTCTTCATTCCCACCCGACTGGAATTACAGATAAATATTTCGAGTCAGCTTTTAGATAAAAGAAACTGCTGATATTCTAATAGGCTCCTGCTCCGAGGATCAAAGCTTTGTTTACGGCGACTGTATTTCTTACTCCTTTCTTCATGAGTCACTCATGTGGATGAATAAAAGCACTTACTGTACACATTCTTATACACATCGTAATTACAGAAATCTACCTGACAAATGTAACCCTTTCGTATATCCGTGATGAGTTAAATCGGGCTTAATAAATAAATCTTATCCGCTTGTTCAGTCACGCGTTGAGACTCGGTGGGTGAAAATTATGACAGCGGAGAACCTCGACAGATTTTCTCCACATCCCCTGGAGAGTGTCTACAGGATTTACTTAACCTAAGGACTTAGTGGAAATACGGTTTAGGCAAAAGATTCCTAGTTATCCCCAGTAGACTGCTCCTGCTCCAGATTTCATGAGTGCTTTCACACGACTGCTTTAATTGGTTCAGTTAGACAATTTAAACAGCTTTCTAATGGCGCAGTCTTTAGCTTGTTATAAAGACAGAGTTCTAACGCAGATAAGAGTGCGGCTCTCTCCTTCTCACCTTCGGCGGTGCAAAAATGCAGGGCGGGACGATAGAAGTGTGTTGAGTAGAGATGATGAAAAGAAGAGAAGGGAGGAAGGAGGAAAGAAAAAGGTGCCCACGCTGCTGAGGCTTGATTATCTGCACTTTCGCTCCGACTGAACACAAACGGTAAGACATCTAAGGCGGACGTCCCCCCCGGTTCTTGGACTGTGCCGGTGCTCAGATGGGCTGCTGGATTGGCCTGTATTGTCTGTGCTCCACACTCATTAGCTGAGTCAAGGAGGGACTTACTGGGGTGTTTAGCTCGCCAGGCTTGTGTGCAGCTCAACAAGCACTCCCAGCTGGAGCACTGCACTCTCATCACAGCTGCACACATACAATTAGTGCAGGTGCAGCCAAAAGGGGTGAACTGGTACAACACACACACACACACACACACACACACACACACACACACACACACACACACACACACACACACACACACACAAATCCGAGCTGAGGTGTTTCACACTTCCGCTGACCAGCACCGCTCACGTTGTACACGTTCTATTTACAGAATTCGAATGCGCTCAGACATGATGTGTCACTTTGAGTAAATAAATCAGTTTTTAGCTCTGCTGCTCAAGCTGGAGTGTTTAACGCAGTGTTCCTGATCTGTCAGCGAATATTCCTCAGATCATAGCCAAGCTCGCCGTGCCATTCTCTCATGACACTGAATTAGTCTGAGTGCGAGATAGGTTTAACGCTCTGACTGCATTTTATAAATAACCCCAGAGGAAAGTGGAATGAGGAAGAGCATACGTGTTTTCCTTTTTTTCCTCCCCCCGACCTAATAATATTGATGCTAAGAGCTCAGCTTGCAAAACATGATCACAGAGCTGTGTGCAACAACAAAAATTACACAATAAATATATATATATATATATCTATATATATATATATATATATATATATATATATATATATATATATATATATATATATTTAAAAACAGGCACTTATTTGTGAGTTGCTTTTTAGGGGCTACTAGAGGTGAAAAATTCGGCCTGTTTGTTTTTTTGTTTTTGTTTTTTGTTTTTTAGTTTTTCTTCTCGGTTTTATCTCCCAGCCACATGGAATAAAGACAAAGAGTAAAGACTCTCTGCAGAGTGTTGCTTATGCTGCGATCATCTTACATCAAGAGTAATCTCCAATGGATGCCATTAAGCGGAGCGGCCAGTGAAACAAGCGGCGAGCACGTCTGAATGATTCATTTAGGTTTCGTCTCGCTCGAGGGACGGCTTCCTGCTCTATTTTTAGTCGCCTTTTTGCATCATTTCAATTGTTTTTGTTTGCTTTTTTTGTTTTGTTTTTTGCTTCAAAATCTCAGCATGAGATGACCGTTCTGCAGACATTCAACACTAATTAACTCACAGGATCTTTTGTGTGTGGAATAAGCTTTTATTAAACTTCACACGCTGTTAAAATGCTGATCGTAAGAGTGTGATGTAGGACGTCGGGAGAGAAAGGCGGCCTTTCAGCAGGCGCTTTAATACACGCGGCTGAATACGAGAAGCTAAGCCACAATGGTCATGAAAGGAAGAGGAATGAAAGCTATCAGCGGCGTCAAAGTATCAACCTTCGTTCTGCCGTTATATTTGAATTTCAGTCAAGTGCTGTGTGACAAAAGCGCATGACGACGCACTCGTGATCTGTTTCTACTGTACGTGCCCCCAGGGAGGGCAAATCTCGTCTCTCTCTCTAGCGCTCAGTGGCTTGCTTCCCTTCAGAAGATGATATGACTCATAATAAAATACGCTGCATGCAATAAGAGCGGATGGGAAGTCGGTGCTAAAATAAAGCGTCAGAACGTCTTTTAGAGTTGATTTCTAACGAATTATATTATGTTATATTATCTACTAACTCGACCCCTGATATATATATATCGCCTACGATGTGCAACTCTCGCACTTCTAGGATTTTCGGCATCGAATAACATATACGTGGGAATTTTTAATTACTTAGCTTGGCAGCTGCAAAATGCCACGCTAGTCCACAAGTTCACAATGGCCCTTTCATTGAGTCTCCAGAAAGACAGGCAAGCGGCCAACACTACCAACCGGCAGCACTGGGCCAAGCTGTAGCACTGGGCCAAATGGAGCAGACAACCACAGACATGCACACAGGCAGGGGACTGACCGCCACGTTCACATGTGTGACACTGGGCAGAGAAGCGTACACAAGCGTATCGGGCCTCCCTCCACACCT